>NC_036854.1:25992571-26001123 GCF_002910315.2 Salvelinus sp. IW2-2015 | reverse complement strand
ATCATCCCCCCCCCAGAATTCCAAGTTCAAAATGCTAACCTCCAAAATAAAAAGTGTAGCACCAACACTCCCCCAAAATGTTGCAAGAATCAATACAACCGACCATTTTTTATTTATCCTCTTTAAATCAGAGGTATGAAACTGTATTAAAAGCCCTTAAAGGCCTTAATTATCCAAATGAGGATTCACTGTATGGAAATCTGTATTCGATTGAAGGTAGAGACTATTCCCTGGACTATGTCTGCAATGCATAAGGGCCCTTACACGAACCACCCAGTTAAGAGCTTTCGCACTCTCGTGTACAGCATAGAACCTGTATTTCATCGTTGAATTGGCTCTCCCATTTTGCGTCCCTAGCACCGCCCAGAAATATTGTTTTGAGGTAAACAATCTTTTTGAAGATGTGTGCGAAATATCCCAGAGCCAATGTTTTAAGAAAATAGACTATACACTTTATTGTTACTCAACAATATTTAACTTAGAAATTCTATAGGTTTCTAAGATATTGATATCTTTGAGCGGTTTGTCGTGCATTCAGAGGAGCGTCTGCTGAGGTGTGATCGTTAGTTTGGCCTCTGTGCACCGTCCTCGTCTGATGGGACATTTCCTCCTGTGTGCTCCTGTCCCATCAACCACTTTCACCCCTGCGTCTTCATGTCTTCTTTGAATCGCACCGCGCGTTTGTTTAGGAATATACATTAGTCTGTTATACACTATTTCGCCACAGCATCAAAAACAAATATGAAAACAACAATTGGGGGGGGGGGGGGGGTGGTGTAATAAGGATGTTACAGTATAACTTTTTATGTTCATTCTACCTTGAACAGATTTAATGGTAATGAAGTCATATTAATTATTATTTATTACTGAGCAGTCTACTTTTTTTTCCAAGAAAAGGGCTGCTAAAGGAGAAAGAATGTTCTAGGAGATTTTAGTGTACTAAAGAAACAACACTTTTTCTTGTTATGTATTTATCTTGTGTTTTATCTTGTGTTCACATTGGTGCGTGGTGGTGGTGTCAGTGGGGGGTGTTAGAGGGCTTATGGAAGGTTATAGCGGGGTCTGGTCAGTTTGTTGCCATTCTGTCTATTGAACAGCCTTTCTTTCAACAAATTGTAAAGTGAGTTTTGTAAACTTTCACATAACCTTTGTCCATCCCACAACCCCCCAATCTTAAGAAATTAAATACTTTATTTACCAGGAAGACCTTTTAGATGGTGATTTGACATTGGTAGGATACAGTGACGACCCTCGCCGTTGATTTGCAAACAACAAGATACAGTAACATGCAAGGGATTGAATACCTAAATGATGTATGAATTGCACTGTATAACCATTACCGTTACAAAATTGACGTGAAAGGATTAGAACATCAGAGTTTGCTATCGGTCATTTAGTAACATGCTCCCTCGCCCTCCACACACACACACACACACACACACACACAACACACAACACACCACACACACACACACAGGCACACACACCAACACACACACACACGGATCATTACTCAAAAACATTACTCAATGTTCTGTCCTCATTTTGAGTACAACACAAATAAACACGATGAACTTATAGCTGAATTATATACCAAACTGCAATAGAATTTTCAGGCAAAATGGACAGCCTCTGATTTTGTTCCTGCCCACTGTCTAAAGCAAAGAACGCAATAATAAGGAAAGATAAACCACTGACTATGATTTGCCCCCAAGGACAAATATACTGAACCACAACACTGCAAGTCATAATGCACATAGGCTTTCTGCTCTGGGCATGATATTACCTGGCCATGCACTAAAAAAAGCAATTGGAGGCAATCGTTGGATACATTGCTACATGTACAATAAGCCACATCGAATGTTCCACTGCCAATAGCCTGACAAAAGAAGTCCTTCAGCTAGTCCACTTATAACTGTCCAAAATCACCTGACCAGAACCCTCAGAAAAGAGCTGAAATGGAACAACAACAAGGATTAGTTACAAAATAGAATCCTTGTCAATCCTAATCAGACTACAGAGCCACCAGGCGTCTTGGCGGGTCTGTTACTCTCCAGGGACAAGGGCCCATCAGCTTGAGCTTCCAGCCCGAGTACCATCCCAGTTTCAGGTAAACAGGACAGGAGGCACGTACAAGACACACAGCTCCACCAATTTCCAAGACCCTTCCCTTCAAATAACTAATCTTCACACAAGTCCCTTGTACTGTATTCAAAATWAAAGCTTCCAAACTCTACTTTCTTGAACTTTCCCAGACTACTATTCTGACAGTGGAACATTCAATGTTCAGAACAGTTTGTGCATATAATATGCGCAAAAAGTCAAAATGTTGGCATATTATATGCGCAAACTGTTCTGAACATCGAATGTTCCCCTGCCATCACATTGTTGTTTTAACACACTGAAGTGGACACGTCTTTCACTACGCCTCAGTGTTCGTTGTCTCTCTGTTTTATCCGTATTTGTCTTCATCTCCCTCCTCACATTCCCGACATGCTTCCTCGGTCTCAAAGCCCGAAACAGAGTTGCGTCTTCATGACCGTGCGCATTTGTTTCAAGAAAGAAAAAACGTTTGCGTGTATTCAAGAAGAGTCCTAACGGTAAACAGACCATCCAGCGTATTGCTTGTACGAGAAAGAATACAAATAAAGAAGGAAACGATGAGGAAAACCTTCTACCAAAACAGATGAGGAAAATAAACCAAAGTCGAGAGAGAGAGAGAGAGAGAGAGAGAGATAGAAAGTAAACAGAACAGAACACCACAGCTCATTGTTACAGCAGAATTCACTCAAACACACCATCACAAACACAGAGATTAAAGAGAGTTAAATAGCCTAGTGTTCAAACAGTCTACTAGTTTCAAATGCTCTGATGATGGACAGTGAAGAGAGGAGGGAGGTGAACCAGTGAGTGAGTCGATGGTTAGTGAATACTGAGTGAATAATCAATGGTTATTGGGAACACACGGCAGCCCTACATGCTCACAAGTAAAGGGGTGTTACACACATATTACTCTGCGTACGTAACACACAGGTGAGTCTAGGAGGGTTTCCCATTGGGTAGTGTCTATGGGGGTGTCTGTACGAAGCAAACAGGTTTGTTCAAGGCCGCTGTTGCCTGGTAGATTACTCTCTCACTAAAACGGCACTAGTACGTACTGTAATACTGGACATGACTGGCGTCTGCTACTGTATGCTGYGACTGCCATGTTCTGCTCTTGTAGAGACCAGGAAACATGATCTAAAATGAGCGCTGTTGTCAGAAAGCCAGGAAGGAAAAGGTTCATATACACAGCCCATCACCTGATCAGAGGGACCAACGGAAAACCATGATCCTAGGAAAGTCCTCCGAGCACATTAATACAAGATTAGCACAACCAGACAAATCCGAGAGAACATGGCAAGCCTCCGTTCCCCTCCCATTGATATCCCACCCTGCCTGAAGCTTGTTCTACTGTATATACAATGTCAGCTCAGCCAATGGGAACAGGACAGCGGTAGGTAGGTAGTGCAGGGTAGGCGGAATAACATGATACATGAATGAGATCATAGGAAGGGAGAGGTGTTTGGAACTGGGGTGTGGGGTTGAGGGTCATGATCCGAGTCCTGCTAGTCTGCCGTTGCCCCATGCCCCGACGGGGGGAAGAGGGAGGGGGTTGGGGGCAGCAGGGGTAGCCGGCGGAGGCCAGGAAGTCATTGAGAGAGACACTGGGTTGCAGGTGTGAGGGGCTGTTGTCTGGGGCTGGCCAGGTTATGATGTCGGCGCCGTGATCCGTGCGAGAGCAGGCGTTCTCGCAGAAGTTGAGTTTGAAAGACTCAATCTGTAGCAGGAAGAAAAGGAAAGAGGAGAGAAGGGGAGAGAAGGAGAGAGGAGAGAGAGGATGGAAGGAGAGAAGAAAGAGAGGAGAGAAGGAGAGAGAGGAGAGAAGGAGAGAAGAGGAGAGAAGGAGAGAAGGATAGAGAGGAGAGAAGAAGAGAGGAGAGAAGAAGAGAGAGGAGAGGGAGGAGAGAAGAAGAGAGGGGAGGGGGAAGAGAGAAGGAGAGAGAGGAGAGAAGGAGAGAGGAGAGAGAGAATGAGAGAGGAGAGAGAGAGAGAAGGTGAGAGAGGAGAGAGAGAAGGTGAGAGAGGAGAGAGAGAAGGAGAGAGGAGAGAGAGAGAAGAGAGAGAGGAGAGAGAGAGAAGAGAGAAGGTGAGAGAGGAGAGAAGGAGAGAGGAGTGTGGGACAGGAGATGTTGAGATGAAGAGGGTAGAGGGATAACACAAAGAAGAATTAGAAGCCTGTAGAAAACAAGTAAAAGGTCATGTGAAGGTCAGGGACTTCATGTAGAAATTAAATAATGACCCTCTCTGCTCCTTTTGTATTCCAACTTCAAAAGGCCCCTCTCCAGACCAGACATCCCCTCTCTACTTACTTGTCTCAGGGATGCTTGAGTCCAGGCCCTGGGGGTCCTGGAGGCCCTGGCAGGGGGCGTCCTCCTTCACCCCATTCTCCCGGGAGGGGCTGCTTGCCTGTCCTGGCACCGTGGCTGGAACTGGGGTATCACTGGGGGGAACCTCATTCCCCTCTGCTATCTCCTGGGCCCCCTCAGCCTAGAAACAAACACAGTGGCAGGGTGTCAGCTGGGGCAGTGGAACAGGGGTTTCAGTGTGTGTACAGTAGGACAAGTGGGATAATAACAAAAAGAGTACTCAAAGAAAACATGGCAGGCACTGACGTTGTCTTCAAATGGTAAGAAACTCATTAAAGCTATTGCAGTACCAGGGTGAGTGGTTTAACGGTATCAAATCAAGTGGAAAATAAAGAGCTTATATTAAATCAAAAATATTAGATGAGGAATATAACCTTCASCTATATTTAACAATAGGAATAATAATAATATGAATCTTTAGACTGGGGTTTAGGAGTACGGTATGTCAGGGTCCATAAATCATGTGTCTCTATTTCACAAAAAGACTACAATGGAAGGGATCAATGACAAAATCCAGGGGAATTTAGATAGTTTGGTAAATGTATTTGTATTTCAATATATTTCAAACCCATTAAACCCTTGGGGTATTTTTCACCATTTTCATTCAAAGGAAATGTTCCTACCTAAACCACAGAGAGTACCAGAACAACTATGATGTCAACATGGACTGGTCAAGTGTTGTGTAAGATGATAGGTATGTGCAGGCATACTACAACATCTCTGAAATAGACCTATAGTATCTCACTGTCATTCAATTCTCAACTGTATACAAGTATTGATAAGATGAAATCCTAAAGAACGTGATGGAGGACCAACTGAGAACATGTCCCGTTGTGTGTGTTTATTATCAACTATGTACTCTCTATTCAATGTAGAAAGATCAAGTTAATTCCCAGTGCCAGAGACGAATGGTACAGCCATTGAGATGGTGGTCATGTGACTGATAATATGGACTGTGATAGGCTGAGGGGACAGGCGACATCACACTAGATAGGACTGGCTGATGCACAGACATCCCCTACCCACCTACGTGGGTGGAAAAAAGGTGGAGGGTCCCTAGGAGAGGAGCCATAGTAGTTCCTTCCTGTACTACCAGCCTCTCCTCTTGGTCATCCTCACTCATGTCACACATGTCCTCTTATGGGGGAATCAGTCTGTGTCTGACCCTCATTCCCCCCTCATCTCCCCACTGTAGGGTGCACATCCCCCTCCTCTTCTCTCTCTCCTCCACCCCAACTCCCTCCTTCCATCCCCCGGTCTTTCTCTGTTGCTCAGACTAGAACTGCTATGCCTGAAGGTCCAGTCTTCCTACATCTCCAAGGAGGAGAAATGGGGGAGGAGGGAGGCAGATTCTTGAGGTGCCACATGAAGAGAGAGCCATGCTGTCAACCGTCATGAGTAAATCACCTCCCAGCGTCTTCAATCCTCTGAAAGGTACACCCTGCAATGCGACTTTTGATGCTATTTAGTAGTGTCTATAGCAATTTGCATACACCTTCTGACAAGACCTCCTGCTAATACCTTCTACACACTTTAAGAGCACTCAAACCACGTTAACTTTCATACTGTTACGGATACAAGTGTTGTCTGTGTGTATCTGTTGTGGTATTTGCTTTTCTCTCTTTCCCCTACTCACAGGTGCATCATATTCCAATCAGTCTCATTAGTCGCTAATCGGAAGAACATGCACGCTTTTCTTACCCAATCACAGTCGCTTTCTTGGTTTACACCTCTGTCATTTGTTTTCTCAAGGTCAATCTCTTTTGTAACATGCTTCTGTTGTAGGGCGCGTGTGGTGTTTTAGCTCTACATGTCACTTTGTCCACCTGTGAGTATTGTTTTGGGGGTTATGTTGTTTGAGTGTTTGTTTGATTTTGGTGGGAAAGGGGGTAACCAGAACAAGTTGCCTTGGGCTAACTACCGTAGTTTAAAGATTGTTAAAAACACTAGTTTAGAACTGGGGCGGGACACCTGTATTTTTGGTTAGTTAGCTATTTGTGAAGTAGGCTAGTCTAGCTAGGGGTGGTTTTGAATTATTATTCTTTCAATTCATTGGGTTCCGGCTCAAGCCCCTTTTCTGCTCCCCCATTTACCGCTGTGTTTTATAAATAACATTTGTGGTTTGACGGTAATTAAGTTGTCTGTTATTTTGTTCTCACTCGTTACGGTTTTGCAACTACTATAATTTGGCATGAGTTGTGTTACGGGTCGCATTACCATCCCCCTAGATTGTCGGGCCAAAGGGATTCGTAACAACTACACTTTCAAGTGTCACATATATCACCTTTATCATGGCATAAACCAGAGCTTGAACGCACAACGCTCAAGCGTGTGCCATAAATATTGATGTTCAAACTCGGCGTCAATATGCCTTTTCCTGGATCAATTGAAATTAGACCAGCATCCAACAATAGCCCTCGAGACGTCAAAAAATCACGAATCAGAGAAATGTTTATCCGCTATCTGCTGGCCAGGAACCAGTAGGACTGGGTCCGTATGTATGATTTGCCCCTCACTCCCCGCTGGTTGGCAAAGCTTTGACAATATTTATATAGTGCACATAAAGCACCGGCCCTCCAGTTCTTCACTCCGCTAGGGTCGACCGCTTTTTGGGCATAGGGTTGAGGACAGCCTTCTGCAGCTTATTGGTAGTTTAACGCCTCGGTTAAACTGTCATTAACTATGCTTAGCAGTCCTCTCCAACATAACCAAAAGACTTAAACAAAGTCAACTGGGAAGCCAATCAATGCCTTGGTGCCGCTTCCATTTTGCCATGGCTTTTAATGCAGTGTATATAAATCCTGCAAGACAATGGTTGCTCAAGCTCCAACTGCGCTTCTGGCAGCACTTTGGGAGCCATCAAAGGAACTGCTGTGTCACTGTTTTATCCTCTTTGTACTCACACTTTAGAGCTCAGCATAGAAACTCTACTGCCTCTTCTAATTTCACTAGGGCTAGTGGATCTTGTCCAACAGCTGATTTGAGACAATGAATAATTTTTTCTTGTCCATTCTTTTTTCTCTAAACCAGAAAATTTGGATGAGGCATCCATTCAGATATTCCTTGAAACTTACTTCTCACCAATGCCCCTGTGCTTGATACCAGCAGGTCTGCCAATGCAGCTTTTCTCCTCTTGGGGCCTGAGTATGGCCTCGATCTCCGTGGTCTAACCAACGTCATGAGTTCCACTATTTCAAACTCTAGGGCTTTCATTGATCGGTGATATCCTTGGTGACATTCCTCGTGTATTGTTACGAATTGTTGAATCTGGATTTTCCCTATATCACCACTGTTGAAGTGTACAAAACTGGCCTTTTGAGACCCCATCTCCAGAAAAAACTGAAACATTTCCTGAAGTGAGCATCACTCAATCAAAGTTATTATTAAAATGCCAGTATGCCTTTTGGGTTTTACATCTTAATGAACACCACCTCTGTTATTAAACAATGATCAGAAAATCCCACTGGGTTATCACACTTGATTACAGACTGAGATTGATGCTCAAAACAATAAAACCTATCTAACCTAGCCATAGAGATGATGTTCTCATCTCACATGCCCAGGTGTACTGCCTTGTTCCCCATGTTGACTCCGCCAAATATCACACAGTTCATGTTACATGAGGCGTTTTTTAAAAATATTGAGGCTATATGAGGTTCTTGGTGATTTCTATCTAAATCGCTGACTGTGCAGTTAAAATCCCCAGCATAAATAAATAATCTTCTTTTTTACATTTCTCAATGGTATTTGATAATGTTCTAAAAAACATACCTCTCAACTGTCACCACTGGGGCATATACATTTATCAGACACATAGTGATGTTTTCATACCTTGCTCTAACTTTTAATAACCTCCCCTCAACTATTCTTCAACCTCATAGACAAAGGCAAAAACCCTTTGAGAACAAATAGCCACACCCCCACTTTTTGAGTTTTTATGACTACACACCACTTCCCCCCCTCCTGTTCCCAATTCCAAATTTTTTTCCAAATTACTATGCGTTTCTTGTGAGAAAATTTTGTCATCTTCCTTTCCCCTATTAACTCATACACATGGCTTCTTTTTTACCATCTCTTGCCGCA
>NC_036854.1:25981617-25992546 GCF_002910315.2 Salvelinus sp. IW2-2015 | reverse complement strand
AGAGAGAGAGAGAGAGAAAGAGAGAGAGATGAGAGGAGTTTTATAAACTTTATTTTATACTCAAGTGTTAACATGAAATAATGACACACTGTCTTTTCAGAAATGAATCAACAAATGTAATTCCTAACCAAAAAAATACATAACAATACATTCAACTTATTCTTCAGCAAAAAATAATTTCCCTCCTCTACAAAACAAAGCCTCCTTCGTATGCCCACTTCTCCTCAAACAATATGAGATCTTTACAGCTGAGGAAGAACTCAAAATCTACTTTTTATTCTTGCTTTCACTAATCCTTTAAAAACACATCTTACATCCTGCCCATATCCCGTTTCTATCTTATGTTTCCTTACTCAGAAAATTTACATCCTTAGTTGCCCAAAATAAAAATTTAACATTTGACATTTTCTTTTCTGTGCTTACTATATCGAAACCCAAAATAAAAACAGTGTTATGAAAAACCTCCCTACACTTTAAACAAAGATTCCAGCATTTCCAATAGAGGTTTTATCTCTCACACCATAAACAGTGAAAATTGTTTCTCTTATATTTACAAAAAGACACCATCTCTAACATCTGAAATAACAGATACAAAACATTAACTGCAATGATACCATATAAAACCCTCCATTGCATATCACCAGTACCCTTTTGTAACGGTGGCTTGTACAGTGCTCTCCATTCTGGCTACCTTATTCATCAATGCCCAATTCTTACCCTCCATGGAGTGTCTTTTCTATTTTTTCATTTATCTTTATTCAACACTTGACACACCCCCTATACAAGTCCTTCCCATTCACCTCATCAAACTCACCTCCTCGCAACCTCTCAAATCCAGCAATAACACCTTTCTTCTGACTCTGGATATTTGGTCGTAATCCCTAGTCTTGGAAATGAGACGTCTTCATCTTGTATATTCTTCTTGTGGTACAAGCATACCCCACTCTTTCCGCTGACAGAGCCTTCCTGCAGCTCCTCACAATTTGTCGACAATCCTTTCCGACCTCATCCCCAAATGTTCAGACCACCGTCTTTCCATCCATTTAGCGGGGCCCAGCATGGCATTAACTGTTTTAAGGTGATTATTTTGCCTTCACCAGAATCTTGGAGAAATTCGTGGAAACAGCTCAGTGAGACCTTTGGAGCCATTCAAAAGGGAACTGGCGTGTCACTGTTTTATCCTTTTTGTACTCACACTTTATAAGACTCAAGCATAGAAACTCTACTGCCCCTTTCTAATTTCACTTAGGGCTAGTGGAGCTCTTGTTCCAACAGCTGATTTAGACAATGAATAATTTTCTTTGTCCATTCTTTTTTCTCTAAACCAAAGAATAAACTTGGATGAGGCATCCATTCAGATATTCCCTGAAACTATACTTTCACCAATGCCCCCTGGCTTCTGATACCCAGGCAGGTCTGCCAATTGCAGTTTTCTACCTCTGAGGCCGAGTAAGGCCTCGATCTCCCGTTCTCAACCAACCGTCATAGGTTCCACTAATTTCAAACTCTAAGGCTTTCATTGATCGGTGGATAATCCTTGGTTGACATTCCTCGGTATGTTCAGAATTGTTGAGATCTGGATTTCCCTAATCCCACCACTGTTGAAGTGATACAAAACTGGCCTTTTGAGACCCACCTCTCCAGAAAAAAACTGAAACATTTCCTGAAGTGAGCATCACTCAATAAAGTTATATTAAAATGCCAGTATGCACTTTTGGGTTTTACATCATTAATGAACACCACCTCTGTTATTAAACAATGATCAAGAAAATCCCACTGGGTTATCCACTTGATTACAGACTGAGATTGATGCTCAAAACAATAAAACCTATCTAACCTAGCCATAGAGATGATGTTCTCTCTCACATGCGCCCAGGTGTACTGCCTTGTTCCTCCATGTTGACTCGCCAAATATCACACAGTTCATGTTACATGAGGCGTTTTAAAAAAGTCCTTGAGGCTATATGAGGTTCTTGGTGATTTCTATCTAAATCGCTGACTGTGCAGTT
Organism: Salvelinus sp. IW2-2015; assembly: GCF_002910315.2. Classification (NCBI taxonomy): domain Eukaryota; kingdom Metazoa; phylum Chordata; class Actinopteri; order Salmoniformes; family Salmonidae; genus Salvelinus; species Salvelinus sp. IW2-2015. Next base: position 25,990,537 of record NC_036854.1, on the reverse strand, counting down.
AAATCCCCAGCAATAATAAATAATCTTCTTTATTACATTTCTCAATGGTATTTGATAATGTCTCTAAAAAACATACCCTCTCAACTTTCACCACTGGGGCATATACATTATCAGACACATAGTGATGTTTTCATACCTTGCTCTAACTTTTAATAACCTCCCCTCAACTATGTTCTTCAACCTCATAAGACAAAGCAAAAAACCCTTTGAGAACAAAATAGCCACACCCCCACTTTTTGAGTTTTTATGAACTACACACCACTATCCCCCCCACTCCTGTTGCCACAACTTCATTTTCCAAATTACTATGCGTTTCTTGTAGAAAAATTATGTCACTTCCCTTTCCCCTAATTAACTCATACACCATGGCTCTTTTTACCATCTTGCCCCATTTACGTTTAAAGAAGAAATCTAAAACTGCTCATGGATGAAAAAAAATATACAGAGGATGATACAGCCACCACATCTTCTTTACAGATTTAAAACTGCAACTGAATCTTTCATTTCTTTCGAATTACTCACTTATCACTTCTTGACCATTTTCTGAGTCTAACAATTTCAGGCTTTTCAACCCTCCTCCTTGAATTTTGACATCAGAAACTTGCTGATTCAATAAAACATTCACTTTCAGGGGAAAAAATCAGTTACATTGTAATCCTGATATATTTCTTCCCTTTTGTCAACTTCAGAAATTGACGTATCTCTTCATATCCCATACCTCCCTTCCACCCCATTTGCCTCGCATATTGTTGTGACGCGGTCAGATGACTCACTTCTCGCTATCCTCCCAAAAGAAACTCCACCATCTCTACCACTGTTCATCTTCAACTGATTTATCCTCTCTACCTTTCTCTTAGAACTAAACCCTTCAACCCCCTTACATTCTTCCTTTACTCCTCGGTATTTGAAAACATCTGCTTCTTTTTCCCTTATTTCAATCTCATCTTGCACTCCAATTTCAATTTCCAGCACCACCTCAGCAGCGGCAGTCCAATCTCACCACCTGTTTTCCCTCCCTCTTTGTTCTGATCTACCACAATTTCCACCTTATCCACAATGCCTCTTCTCCTACTTTTCCAACACCATCTGCCCACCTTCCCCTTCCCTGCACCTTAGCATTTTCATCCCTTCGCGGTGGTGCGTATTTTGCCAGCACTATAACTACTACCGGTCTCAGCGCGCTCATTCTCGGGACAACTTGCGCACCACAATGCCCCTCTCTTCCAAAGCATTTCATTGATTCAGTCGAAGCGTAAAATACATAATCAAATCCATCAATCTTAAACTGAACGCTAATTCAGTTCACTCACGTCCTTTTTAAACATAATGCACTGTCTCTATGAGAACACGACATGTTTCAGCAACGGAGATTTGCATCCAAAAATAACTTTCTTAATTTAGATACGATTTGACCATGACGAGAAACTCTCGCTCCAACACTTCATCTCTAACAAAAGGTGGCATGTTAGAAAGTTATCACTTTTTTCGCCGGATTCATAGCAAAATACCGCGTCTGTGTCCCAACACAACACCTCTCTCCGTCAGCATCATTTTATTCACCTTTTCATTAAGAATCAAGAAATACTAGCGTTAATCTATCATGTCATGCGCTGCAGGTACTGATCACCCATTTAGGTCTGCATTTGATGCTCGATCATACCCAATGATAGCACACCCACAGCCAGGCTACATTCTTCTACTGACACCCGGCCGCCGCTGGAATCCTTTACTCCATGCCTCCAACTAAGTTTTTCAAACTCTACACTTCGCGAGTGGCCATTTCAAACCAGCCCCACCCTCTGGTTGTGCCCTCGCGAAAGAAAAAAAAACAAACCTCAACATCCCACCACCCTTATACGTGCTTAATGATAGTTAAACAATATTACCCTTAAAACAACTAAACTAATCAATTATTATATATATATTATATACATACCAAAACCAATAGAGTGAAAAGAAATTCTTCGCTCTCACAATCACTCTGCTTGACGACTCACTCCCAGCATGCACTCCGAGAGAGAGAGAGAGAGAGAGGAGAGAGGCGAGAGAGGGAGGACGAGGGAGCGGGAGAAGAGAGAAGAGAGAGAGAAGAGAGAGAGAGAGAGAGAGTAGAGAGAGAGAGAGAGAGAGAGAGAGAGAGAGAGAGAGAGAGAGAGAGAGAGAGAGAGAGAGAGAGAGAGAGAGAGAGAGAGAGAAGAGAGAGAGAGAGAGAGAGATGAGGAAGAGAGAGAGAGAGAGAGGGGGAGATGAGAGAGAGAGAAGAGAGAGAGAGAGAGAGGGTTTAGTTTCATTGCGTTTAGTTTCTCTGTTACTCTTTCCTCACTGTGTTCAAACAAACACTATTCCTCCTATTCGTCTCTCAGCCTATGCTGATGATGTAGTTGTGTTAGTGAAAAATCAAGCGGAGGTGGATAGTTTGAGTATAATGGTTGATCGTTTTAGGGGAATATCCTCTGCAAAGGTAAATTGGGAAAAGAGTTGTGCTTTACAGATTGGAAAATGGGCTGGAGGGATCATGGCTTTGCCAGGGGGGCTAGAATGGTGTAAGGGAGGTTTTAAGTATCTTGGAGTGTACCTAGGAGATGAGGGGACTATGGAAAAAAATTGGAGTGGGGTGGTTGAAATGGTGGAAGGGAGGATGAGGAGATGGCGTTGGTTATTATCTYGTATGTCATATAGGGGGCGCACTATTATAGTTAACAATGTGATTGCCTCTGCACTGTGGCATCGGTTGTCAGTTTTAGAACCACCATCTGGCCTTCTGGCTAAGATACAGGCAATTATTGTGGATTTCTTTTGGGATAAATATCACTGGGTTCCACAAAGTGTTTAGTATTTATCAAAAGAGGAGGGGGGACAAGGTCTTGTACATCTTGCTAGTAGAGCTGCTGCTTCCGGTTTCAGTTTATTCAAAGGTTGCTTTATGGACCGGAAAATGTGGTGTGGAGAGGGGTGGCAGGTCTTGTATTACAGAGGGTTGGAGGATTAGGATTAAAGAAGGCTTTATTTCTGGTTGATAGTAGACAGATTTYTAGGGAGGGAGTACCTCCGTTTTACAGAGGCCTTCTCAGAGTGTGGAGCATAATGAAGGTGTCCAGACGAAATTCAGCGGAGTCAGTGCATTGGCTGTTGGAGGAACCKCTGGTGTATGGGGCAAGACTGGATTGTACAACTGCAGCTGTTCCACATTTCTCCAAGAYTCTGGTGAAGGGCAAAATAATCACMTTAAAACAGTTAATGGCCATGGCTGGGCCCGCCTTAATGGATGGAAGACGGGTGGCTGAACATTTGGGGATGAGGTCGGAAAGGATTGTYGGACAAATGTTGRGGAGCTGCAGGAAGGCTCTGTCAGCGGAAGAGTGGGGTATGCTTAGTAACCACAAGAAGAATATACAAGATGAAGACGTCTCATTTCCAAGACTAGGGATTACACCAAATATCCCAGAGTCAGAAAGAAAGGTGTTATTGCTGGATTTGAGAGGGTTGGAGGAGGTGAGTTTGGATGAGGTGAATGGGAAGGACTTGTATAGGGGGTGTGTCAAGGTGTTGAATAAAGATAAATTRAAAAATAGAAAAGACACTCCATGGAGGGTAWAATTGGGCATTGATGATAAGGTAAAGCCAGAATGGAGAGCACTGTACAAGCCACCGTTACAAAAGGGTACTGGTGATATGCAATGGAGGGTTTTACATGGTATCATTGCAGTTAATGCTTTTGTATCTGTTATTAACTCAGATGTTAGAGATGGATGTCCTTTTTGTAATATAAGAGAAACAATTTTTCACTGTTTTATGGAGTGTGAGAGGATAAAACCTCTATTGGAAATGCTGGAATCTTTGTTTAAAGCTGTAGGGGAGGTTTTCAATAACACTGTTTTTATTTTGGGGTTTCGATATAGTAAGCAACAGAAAAGAAAATGTMAAATGTTAAATTTTATTTTGGGACAAGCTAAGATGTCAATTTTTCTGAGTAGGAAACATAAGATAGAAACGGGATATGGGCAGGATGTAAGATGTGTTTTTAAAGGATTAGTGAAAGCAAGAATAAAAGTAGATTTTGAGTTCTTCWCAGCTGTAAAAGATCTCATATTGTTTGAGGAGAAGTGGGCATACGAAGGAGCGCTTTGTTTTGTAGAGGAGGGGAAATTATTTTTTGCTGAAGAAATAAGTTGAATGTATATGTTATGTATTTATTTTTGTTTAGGAATTACATTTGTTGATTCATTTCTGAAAAGACAGTGTGTCATTATTTATGTTAACACTTGAGTATAAAATAAAGGTTTTATAAAAACTCCTCTCCTCTCTCTCTCTCTCTCTCTCTCTCTCTCTCTCTCTCTCTCTCTCTCCTCTCTCTCTCTCTTCTCCTCTCTCTCTCTCCTCTCTCTCTCTCTCTCTTCTCTCTCTCTCTCTCCTCTCTCTCTCTCTCTCCTTTCTCTCTCTCCTCTCTCTTCTCACTCTTCTCTCTCTCTCACTTTCTCTAACCACCCACACAACACACACACACAACACACACACACACACACAACACACACACACACACACACACACACACACACACACACACACACACACACACACCACACACACACACACACACACACACACACCCACCACTAATCGTGGGGGAGCAACATTTGTTTCCACAGCCGGTTATTGTCCACAGTGTATTGTAATAACTGTGGGGGATTGCCATCGTAGCCCATTGGCCTATCTTCCGCTTAAATGTGTTTTTTCAGAATGCCTATCATTGTGAGATCACATTTCAAAAGTTGTCATTCGACTATGCCATATTCGCATACAGGTCTGACATCTGACATGCAGCAGCGCCACGAGACTACAGCAGGACTGAACACTCAGGATGCACGAGACTAAACCAGGATCTGAACATCTCAGGACGTACGAGACTAAACCAGGCTGAACGTTATTAACACTGCAGTAGACGCACGAGGACTAAACCAGGGCCTGAGCATCTGACATGCAGTAGGTCGCACGAGACCAAACCAGCCTGAGCAGCTGGCATGCCGTAGACGCACGAGACGCTTTAAACCAGCGCTGAGCCATATCAGACGCTATGAGACTAAACCAGGGCCTGAACATATCAGGCACGTACGAGACGAACCAGGCCTGAACATATCAGACGCTCAGCGAGACTAAGACCAGGGGCGAAGCATCTGATTTTTTTTTTTTTTTCACATGCAGTAGACGCACGAGACCTTAAACCAGGCTGATCACTATCAGACGTACGAGACTAAACCAAGCTGAACATCTCAGACGTACGAGACTAGGATAAACCAGGCTGAGCATCTGACATGCAGGTATGACGAGACTAAACCAGGCTGAACATCTGACATGCTGAGCAGACGTACGAGACGCGTAACCAGCTGAACATCTGACATCAGCTGATATGATGAGACACTAACCAGGCTGAACATATAGACGTACGAGACTAAACCAGGCTAACATCTGACATTACAGCAGACCGTACGAGACTAAACCAGGCTGAACATATCAGACGTACGAGACAAACCAGGCTGAACATCTGACATGCAGGAAGCTACAGAAGACTAAACCAGGGCCTGAACATCTGACATGCAGCCAGACGTACGAGACTAAACCAGGCTTGAACATCTGACATGCAGCGATGTACGAACTAAACCAGGCTGAACATATCAGACGTCACGAGACTAACCAGCTGAACATCTGACAGCAGCAGACGTACGACTAAACCAGGCTGAACATCTCAGACGTACGAACTAAACCAGGCTGAACATCTGACATACAGCAGCGTACGAGACTAAACCAGGCTGAACATATCAGACGTACGAGACTAAACCAGCTGAACATCTGACATAAGCAGACGTACGAGACTAAACCAGGCTGAACATCAGACGTACGAGACTAAACCAGGCGCGAACATCTGATATGCAGCAGATCACGAGACTAAACCAGTCTGAACATAAACATGCAGTAGAGCTGAGACCAAACCAGGCTGAGCATCTGACATGCAGTAGTGCACGAGACTAACCAGGCTGACATCTGACATGCAGTAGACGACGAGACTAAACCAGGCTACGCATATACAGAACGTACGTAGACTAAACCAGGCTGAACATATCAGACGTACGAGACTAAACCAGGCTGAACATATCAGACGCACGAGACTAAACAGGCTGAACATATGCAGACGCACGAACTAAACCAGGCTGAACATCTTCAGACGTACGAGACTAAACCAGGCTGAACATCTGACATAGCAACGTACGAGACTAAACCAGGGCTGAACATATCAGACGTACGAGACTAACCAGGCTAACATCTGACATACAGCAGACGGTACGACTAAACCAGGCTGAACATCTCAGCAACAGTCAACGAGCGGAATCTAAAGCGCAGAGCAGCAACCATTAAACATGCAGTAGACGCATGAGACTAAACCAGGCTGAGCATCTGACATGCAGTAGATGCGCGAGACTAAACCAGGCTGAGCATCTGACATGCAGTAGACGCACGAGACTAAACCAGGCTGAGCATATCAGACGTACGAGACTAAACCAGGCTGAACATATCAGACGTACGAGACTAAACAGGCTGACTATCAGACGCACGAGACTAACAGGCTGAACAATCTGACATGCGCAGACGTACGAGACTAAACCAAGCTGAACATCTCAGACGTACGAGACTAAACCAGGCGGAACATTGCATATGCAGCAGAATGCACGAGACAAACTGCAGAGCTCGAGCATATCAGACGTACGAGCTAAAGCAACGCTAAACTCGCGTAGCAACAGGCTGAAAATCTAGAACAATGTACGAGACTAAACCAGGATGACATCTGACATAAGCAGCAGACGTACAGAGACTAAACCAGTGCTGAACATACTGAGCAGACGTACAGACTAAAACCAGGCGAACATTGATATCGCAGACTGCAGGGACTAAACCGGGCTGAACATCTGATATGCAGCAGATGCACGAGACTAAAACCAGGCTGAACATATGACGTCAGAAAGTGACATGAACAGATGCTAGGACTAAACCAGGCTGAACACTCTGCAGCACATACGAGACTAAACCAGGCGAACATTAAGGCAGCATAGTACCTGAGACTAAACCAGCTGAGCATGCTACATGCCAGACGATCCACGAGACTAAACAGCTGAACATCTGACATGCAGTAGACGCACGAGACTAAACCAGGCTGAACATATCAGACGTACGAGACTAAACCAGGCTGAACATCTGACATACAGCAGACGTACGAGACTAAACCAGGCTGAACATCTCAGACGTACGAGACTAAACCAGGCTGAACATCTGATATGCAGAAGACGTACGAGACTAAACCAGGCTGATCATCTCAGACGTACGAGACTAAACCAGGCTGAACATCTGATATGCAGAAGACGTACGAGACTAAACCAGGCTGATCATCTCAGACACACGAGACTAAACTGTAATGTGTATGTAAGTAGGAGTACAAAGTTACTCATTATGAGGCTCCTTTGTCTGGTGACCTCACCTCGATGTTGCCACCGCCGGGCTCGTGACACAGGTTGTCCATTGAACCCACTTTGGACTTAGCCTTATCCTTGAAGTTCACTTTCTGGGACTCGATCTTCACGTCGCCGCCCCCTACAAGACACACAGTCACTGCATAGGTCTGAGGAATATATCAGTTGGTGATTATGGATGTTTTGTTTAATCTTTATAATCATCTTTGGTAGTCATGTTTGAATGTTCCTTGACTACTTTTGGATTTCATCTATCAATACTTGTATAGAGTTGAGAATATAATGACAGTAAGTTGCTGTGGTCAATCAAACACATAGAGATACATGAATTACTGTGTACATACAGCATGACAACTCAACAGGTCTACCCAAGAGGACCTTACCAGGCTTGTGTTTGATGTTGGCCTTGGAGCCACACTTTGATGTCACTTTGCTTAAGTCCACCTTTTTGTTGAGTATCTGAACCTGCAAACCATACAACAGACCCAGTTACACACACTGAAGAGGTCCTTCATGAAAATCGGTCAAAGAGCCATGGCAGCCATCTTCTTCGCCATGCAGTTGAATCTATTTAGCTTGATTATCAGCCATCTGTTCCTGGGAAAAGTACTGCCCCTTCTACCAATGTGTCCAGCGCATACAGTAGGAATAAGAGCACAACCAATCAAAGGAGGAAGTATGCATGGAGAGCAAATCAGAGTTGAGTGTCTGTGCAGGTCAGAGGTCAGACAGGTAAGGGTGGTGTTTGGTGTTGAGTGAGTTAGAAAGACAGAGACAGGGGAAGTCTAAGCCAAGGGCAGTAGCAGGCACTAGGGAGGAGGGCTATCTAGAGCTACCATGCTGGGTGAAAGAAATAATCACACAACAGCCTCTTGTCGCCAAGGTCCAAAAACAACAGAAAAAAAAWAACTGTGATTGAGTGACGTGTCTCTGGGCCTACCGAGCGGAGCAGCAGTCTAAGGCACTGCATCGCAAAAAGCGTTACTACAGACCCGGGTTGATTACCGGGCTGTGCCACAACCGGCCGTGTCCGGGAGTCCCATAGGACGGCGCACAATTGGCCCAGCGTTGTTCAGGTTAGGGGAGGGTTTGGGGATTTACTTGGCTCATCGCGCTCTAGCGACTCCTTGTGGCGAGCCGGGTGCCTGCAGGCTGACCTCAGTCGCCAGTTGAACGGTGTTTCCTCCRACACATTGGTGCGGCTGACTTCTAGGATAAGCTGGCGGATGTTTAGGGGTGTGGTTAGGCGGATCATGTTTCGGAGGACGCAGCGGAGATGCAGGAGTTGCAGCGATGAGGAAAGATTGAAAATTGGTGAGAAAAAGATAGTAAAAAAATGTATATACATTTAATAAATATATATATATATATGTGTACTAACTTTCCCCTCCCCCAACCCCCCTAGG
>NC_036854.1:25972241-25980669 GCF_002910315.2 Salvelinus sp. IW2-2015 | reverse complement strand
AGTTGCGTTCAACGAGCAAAATGAACTTCCACACGCCAAAAGGGAATTGTCAGCACCATTAGCATTTATCCTTAGACTTGTAGAACAGAATCCTGAAACATGCTTGATATTGTCCTTGGAACCCAAGCGTGAGGTGACGTGGCTGAAGTCCAGCTTTTTGGAGACTATCTGAACCTACAAACACAGCATAGCAGGCAGAGAGGAAGAGTAGGGTCACCGTGGGGGTTAAGGTTAGAGGGAAGGTCGGGATAGTGCTGTGACCAGGAAGGAAGAGAAGTGTGCAGAAACATCTAGAGGCCACACACAGAGAGGTCGTTTAAGTCACACATGCGGGTCCCACATCCACACCTGCCCTTTGAGGATGCTCAATTACTGCAGTATTGAAACAGGCCCATCTTTAAATGGGATTGTATTATGATAGGGATGGTTCCTCCTGTTATATATTGTATGTTGTTGCTAACCTACTTGTGTTGTTACGAGTGCTAATTACAAGAACTGTGGTGATATCGCTATGTATATTGAAATGTATATTGCTATGTATATTGCTATGTATATTGCTATGTATATTGCTATGTATATTGCTATAAAAGAGAGAGATTGGGGATTTAACTTGCTCATCGGCTTCTATGCGCCTCTTGTGGCGAAGCCCGGGTGCCTGCAGCTGACCTCAGTCCGCAGTTGAAACGGTGTTTCCCCCTGCCGACACATTGGTGCGGGCTGACCTTCTTAGGATCAGCTGGCGGATGTAGGGGTGTGGTAGGCGGATCATGTTTCGGAGGACGCGCGGAGATGCAGGAAGTTGCAGCGATGAGGAAAGAATTGAAATTGGTGAGAAAAGAATAGTAAAAAAATGTATATACATTTAATAAATATATATATATATATACATTGCGTTCAGGCGAATGACGTGCCAGTGCCAAAAGGGGGCAGCACTGTAGGCATTTCCTAAGAAAACCCTAGACAGAATCTGAAAAAAATAATTGTCAAATGTAGGACAGTGATCAGATTCATTTGAGTCAGTTCTTGAAAAGGTCTCCAACCGAAAAGTCTACAATAAACGGGCGGGAGTGTATTCTTTTTGTATCAAGTCCTAGTTCAAGCTGGTCTCAGACCTGTTCCCAGTGGAGGCTTCAGTAGACTAATTAAATAAACCCCCCGAGTATTTATTTGGTCCATGACGTGCGGTCGGTCGTGTTGGGGTTGGGGGCCATTGAAGCTAAGCTGCAATCCGGTTACTTAACCTCTCACCACCAGGAACGATTGCTTTTGATATGTCCTTGGAACCCAAGCGTGAGGGTGACGCTGGGCTGAAGTCCAGGCGCCTTTTGGATGACAATCCTGAAGCCTACGAAACTCACATGCAGTAGGTGAGGGGCGCAGAGAGGAAGCGGTAGGGTCACCTGTGGGGGTGTTAAGGTTAGAGGGAGGTCGGGATAGTGCTGTGACCAGGAAGGAAGAGAAGTGTGCAGAAACATCTTAGAGGGCCACACACAGAGGGTCGTTTAAAGTCAACATAGCGGGTTCCCACATTCCACACCTGCCTTTGGAGGCAGGCTGCACATTACTGCAGTATTGAAAACAGGCCCATCTTTAAATGGGATGTGTAATTTAATGATAGGGCATGGTTCTCCTGTATAATTGTATGTTGTTGCTAACCTACTTGTGTTGTTACGAGTGGCTAATTACAAGAACTGTGGTGCATATCGCTTATGTATATTGAAATGTATATTGCTATGTATATTGCTTGTATAATTGGCTATGTATATTGCTATTATATTTGCTATACATATTGCTTATTATATCGCTAAGTATATCGCTATGCATATTGAAATGTATATTGCTATGTATATTGCTATGTATATTGCTATACATATTGGCTATGTATATCGCTATGTATATTGCTATGTAATATTGCTATGTATATTGCTATGTATAATCGCTATGCCTATATCGCTCTGTATATTGCTATGTATATTGCTAATGCAATTGCTATTGTATATTGGAAATGTATATTGCTATGTATAGTATGGTCAATACTTGCTATGTACTATTGAAATGTAGTATTGCTTGTATATTCTATTATATTTGAAATGTATATTGCTATGTTAATTGCTATGTATATTGCTAACATATTGCTAGTTAATCGTATGTATATCGCTATACATATTGAAATGTATATTGCTATGTATATTGCTATGCATATTGCTCATACATAGTCTGCTATGTATATCGCTAATGTATATTTGTATGCATATCGCTAATGTATATCGCTATGTATATTGCTATGTATATTCTTACATGTATATTGAAATGTATATTGGCTATGTATATTCGCTATGTATTGCTATGCAATTGAAATGTATATTGTATGTATAACTCTCGCTATGTCCATATTGCTATACTATTGCTATGTATATCGGCTATGGTATACGCTATGCATATCGCTATGTATTCGCTATGGTATATTGCTATGTAATATTGCCTATGGTAATATTTGCTATGTATATTGAATGTATATCATGCTATGTATATTGCTATGTATATGCTCTGTATAATTGGCTAACATATTGCTATGTATGATTGCTAATGTATATTGCTATACATATTGCTATGTTTCCGCTATGTATATTGCCTTGCATATTGCTATGTATAATTGCTATGTATATTGCTTATACATATTGCTTAATGTATATTGCTATGATATCTGCTATGCATATTGAAATGTATATTGCTTATGTATATTGCTATGTATATTGAAGATGGTATATTTGCTAATGTATATTGCTATGTATATTGCTCCTGTTAATTGCTATACATATCGCTATGTATATCGCTATGTATTATCGCTATGCATATGCTATGTATAATTGCTATTATACTTGGCTATGTATATTGCCTATGTATATCGCTATGCATATTGCTATGTATATTGCTTATGTTATTGCTATGTATATTTAACTATGTATATTGCTATGTATATTACTATGTATGCTATGCACCGCATTGTTGGTTTAAGGCTTGCTAGTAAGCGTTCACGGTAGGGTCAAATCATATTCTTATTGGTCACATACACGTGATTAGAGCAGATGTTATTGCAGGTGTGCGAAATGCCTATTTGTATTCGGGGTATGTGCAAATACAATTGGATTTGATTTGATATGCCCTTTTAATGGTCTTAAGGGAATGACGTCACTGTTTGTTTTTAATAGTCCAACTCTGATGAATCCAGCCATATTGAGACATTCATACTTGTTAGCACAATAGACCGATAATCATAGTGTGACAATATGAATTTAGTACTAACGAACCCACTACTTAGATTTAGACAGGACATCGACAAAACTTCATGCTGGTTCACTAAGAAACATTTTTGTTAGAATCACTCGGCAACCCACCCCTTGGTGCTGCAGTTTTAACCAAAGGACACACAACACACACAACACAGGGCACACACCACACACACACACACACAGACACAACACACACACACACCACACACACACCCCCCCCGCCCCCCTTGTGGGGACCAAAATAATTGATTCCCATCCAAGATCCTATTTCCCTAACCCTAACCCTAAATCTAACCCGACCTTAATTATTAACCTAACCTTAATGTAAACCCTAAACCTAAACCTAGCCGGTAAATCCAAACCTAACCTTAATTCTCCACTCTAACCTTAATTGTAACTTAACTAACCCTAAAGCCTAAAATATATATTTTTTTTACCTTGTGGGGCCTGGAAAAAATGTCCCACTTGTCAAATGTTTATGGTTTACTATTTCTAGTGAGAGGAATTCTGGTCCCCACAAAGATAGTTTAACAAAAAGCAGACACTAAGCAGTCGGAGGTTTAAGCTCAGATCCCTTGACAGCCATAGGAGACCTGGTGGGTATCAATGTGGTAATTATGGAGATTTAGTAGAGTGTGACTGAGCAGAACTCAGAAACACATAATGATTAAAACAGCCCTCGGCAACGACTCTTGTCTCAGGGCATTGAACACTATGGAGGGCCCACATTCAAAAACCATCCGTCCAGGATATATATTGTATTGCTGTCAAGCAATCATTGTCAATATGGACTCCCGCCTCTCTGGCTCTGGATTGAGCCTTGTGTTACTGTATGAAGTCTGTGAGGAGTCTACCAGGGATGTCTCCCCTCCAAGGGTACGCCATCCCATCTGGTATCCCATTTACCGTTCATCCATTCTCCATAATCACTCCACTGTGTTTTTTGAGGTGAAACCTAAAATACAACATGAATCGGAACGGTTGTATTTTAAACGCTTGTTTCTTTGCTGTGGTCCGCTGCCACAATTTCTCACGTTGATGATAAACTCCAGAAAGATGAGAGCTGTCTGGCTGTAAACACACTGGTGCACAGTCCACTGTGAGCGCTGTCTGGCTTAAACACACTGGTGTGTAGTCCACTGTGAGAGCTGTCTGGCTGTAAACACACTGGTGCACAGTCCACTGTGAGAGCTGTCTGGCTTAACACAACTGGTGTGTAGTCCACTGTGAGCGCTGTCTGGCTGTAAACACACTGGTGCACAGTCCACTGTGAGAGCTGTCTGGCTGTAAACACACTGGTGTGTAGTCCACTGTGAGCGCTGTCTGGCTGTAAACACACACTGGTGCACAGTCCACTGTGAGCGCTGTCTGGCTGTAACCACACTGGTGCACAGTCCACTGTGAGAGCTGTCTGGCTGTAAACACACTGGTGTGTAGTCCACTGTGAGAGCTGTCTGGCTGTAAACACACTGGTGCACAGTCCACTGTGAGCGCTGTCTGGCTGTAACACACTGGTGTGTAGTCCACTGTGAGAGCTGTCTGGCTGTAAACACACTGGTGCACAGTCCACTGTGAGAGCTGTCTGGCTGTAACAACTGGTGTGTAGTCCACTGTGAGCGCTGTCTGGCTGTAAACACACACTGGTGCACAGTCCACTGTGAGAGCTGTCTGCGCTGTAACACACTGTGTGTAGTCCACTGTGAGCGCTGGTCTAGCTGTAAACACACTGGTGCACAGCCACTGTGGAGGCTGTCTGGCTGTAAACACCTGGTGTGTAGTCCACTGTGAGTGCTGTCTGGCTGTAAACACACTGGTGGCACAGTCCACTGTGAGCGCTGTCTGGCTGTAAACACACTGGTGTGTAGTCCACTGTGAGAGCTGTCTGGCTGTAAACACACTGGTGGCACAGTCCACTGTGAGCTGGCTGTCACTGGCTGTAAAACACACTGGTGTGTAGTCCACTGTGAGTGCTGTCTGGCTGTAAACACACGGTGCACAGTCCACTGTGAGAGCTGTCTGGCTGTAAACACACTGGTGTGAAGTCCACTGTGAGAGCTGTCTGGCTGTAAACACACTGGTGTGAAGTCCACTGTGAGAGCTGTCTGGCTGTAAACCACACTGGTGTGCAGTCCACGTGAGGCTGTCTGGCTGTAAACACACTGGTGTGCAGTCCACTGTGAGAGCTGTCTGGCTGTAAACACACTGGTGTGCAGTCCACTGTGAGAGCTGTCTGGCTGTCACACACTGGTGTGCAGTCCACTGTGAGAGCTGTCTGGCTGTAAACACACTGGTGTGCAGTCCACTGGTGAGAGCTGTCTGGCTGTAAACACACTGGTGTGCAGTCCACTGTGAGGTCACACCAGTGAATCATGACTCTCTTTTCAGGCTTCATTCTCACAATGGAAAACTCCGGTGTGGTCGGTCAGAACAGTGTGGTCGGTCAGTCACTTGTTCATTCTACTTTTAGACAGCAGTACATCAGTCCATGCAGTGAATGAGGGACAATCAGAGAAATGAGTGAGTTGCATGTGTTTATGTGTGTGAAGAATGAAATGTGGCAACAAAAAAAAACGGTAAAACCGCAATGTTTTCAATAACAAACAGAAGGCGGAGATATGAACAGCTTGGGGAAGAATGGAGGAGATATGAACAGCTTGGGGAAGAATGGAGGAGATATGAACAGCTTGGGGAAGAATGGAGGAGATATGACATACACTTTAGAAGACAATGACAAGAGGATAGAGACAAATAAAGAGAGAGAGTAGTACAGAGAGTAGTAAACAGAGAGTAGTAAACAGTGAGTAGTAAACAGAGGGTAGTAAACAGAGGGTAGTAAACGAGAGTAGTAAACAGAGAGTAGTAAACAGAGGGTAAGAGCGAGAGTAGTAAACAGAGAATAGTAAACAGAGGGTAGTAAACGAGGGGCGTAAACAGAGGGTAAGAGAGAGTAGTAAACAGAGGTAGTAAACACGAGAGTAGTAAACAGAGAGTAGTAAACCAGAGAGTAGTAAACAGAGTATAAACAGAGAGTAGTAACAGAGGGTAGTAAACAGAGGGTAAGTAAACAGAGGGTAGTAAACAAGAGTAGAAGAGAGTGTAAACAGAGAGTAGTAAACAGAAGTGTAAACAGAGAGTATAGACAGAGAGTAAAGTAAATCAGAGAGTAGTAAACAGAGAGTAGAAATAGTAAGACAGAGTAGTAAACAAGAGTAGTAAACAGAGAAGAGGGTAGTAAACAGAGAGTAGTAAACAGAGGTAGAAGTACGAGTACAGAGGGTAGTAAACAGAGGGTAGTAAAAGAGTAGAGAGAGTAGTAAACAGAGAGTGGTAAACTGAGAGTAGAAGACAGAGAGTAAGTAGAACGAGAGTAGTAAACAGAGAGTAAAGAGAGACAGTAGTAAACAGAGAGTAGTAAAACAGAGAGTAAGAGAGAGAGTAGTAAACAGAGAGTAGTAACAGAGAGTAGTAACAGAGAGTAGAGAGAGAGTAGTAAACAGAGAGTAGTAAACAGAGGGTAGTAAACAGAGAGTAGTAAACAGAGAGTAAGAGAGAGAGTAGTAAACCAGAGAGTCGTAAACAGAGAGTAGTAAACAGAGAGTAGTAAACAGAGAGTAGTAAAAGAGAGTATAAACAGAGAGTAAGAGAGAGAGTGTAAACAGAGGTAGTAAACAGAGAGTAAGAGAGGTAGTAAACAGAGAGTAGTAAACAGAGTAGAGAGAGTAGTAAACAGAGAGAGTAAACAGAGAGTAAGAGAGACAGTAGTAAACAGAGAGTAGTAAACAGAGAGTAAGAGAGAGAGTAGTAAACAAGTCGTAACATAGAGTAGTAAACAGAGAGTAGTACAAAGAGTAAGAGAGACAGTAGTAACAGAGAGTAGTAAACAGAGAGTAAGAGAACAGTAGTAACAGAGTTGTAAACATAGAGTAGTAAGAAGTAAGACAGAGAGTAGTAAACAGAGAGTAGTAAAGAGAGTAGTAAACAGAGGGTAGTAAACAGAGGGTAGTAAAACAGAGGGTAGTAAACAGAGGGTAGTAAACAGAGGATAGTAAACAGATAGTAGTAAACAGAGAGTAGTAAACAGAGAGTAGTAAACAGAGAGTAGTAAACAGAGAGTAGTAACACAGAGAGTAGTAGAGAGAGAGTAGTAAAACAGAAGGTAGTAAACAGAGGATAGTAAACAGATGGTAGTAAACAGAGGGTAAGGGAGATGGGGGTGAGAGATGGGGGTGAACTCCACTTTGGCCTGGCTGGTCTCTTTGGAGGAGGAGCCTTGGACCAGGGCGTCGCTCCTGCCAGAGACCTGGGGAGACAAGGGCCCACCTTGGGTCAATACTACACACAGGAAAACCAACGGAGGGGTGGAGAGAGGAAGGGAGGGAGGAGAGGGGGCTGCAGGACTACCTCCTCTATTTTGAGGATGTATCCAAAACAGCAGGGCTGCGTTTATTTCAGAGAACATGTATGCCTGTGTTACTGGGCACATGCAGTTTGGGGTCCATCGCTCAACATGTGGAACCATATTCTCTTTCAACATTGGTTATTGGTTATTCCAACATTGCGACTTGGTTATTCATCATGTTGACACTTGACAGTAGAAGTGAAAGCTATAGTAAAGGGGACAGACAGGAAAAAGGAAGTGAGAGGTGAAGTTGTACAGAGGTTAGATTCAGAGAATGGGGTGGAATGTCAGGATGGATGCAAGATGGTCATTGGAATCAAATGGAGATTTATGGAGGAAGTCACAGAGTTACTGAGGTTAACTGGGTAACATTTTGAATTAAAATAGAAGACAAGCTGGACAGTTACTAGGTGGGACCAGTTACTAGGTGGTGACCAAGTTACAGGTGGACCAGTTACTAGCTGGGACCAGTTTTACAACTAGGGGACCAGTTACTAGGTGGGACCAGTTACTAGCTGGGACGCCCAGTTACTAGGTGGGACCAGTTACTAGCTGGGACCAGTTACTAGGTGGCCCAGTTACTAGCTGGACCAGTTACTAGCTGGGAACTCAGTGTTACTAGCTGGGACCAGTTACTAGGCTGGACCAGTTACTAGCTGGGACCCAGTTACTAGCTGGGTACGAGTTACTAGCTGGGACCAGTTACTAGGTGGCACAGTTACTAGCTGGGACCAGTTAC
>NC_036854.1:25964362-25972216 GCF_002910315.2 Salvelinus sp. IW2-2015 | reverse complement strand
CAGTTACTAGCTGGGACCAGTTACTAGCTGGGACCAGTTACTAGCTGGGACCAGTTACTAGGTGGGACCAGTTACTAGCTGGGACCAGTTACTAGGTGGGAGAAGAAACCAGCAGGAGGGGGTTGTTAACTGGGAAAGCTCTGATGCGGGATGTGGCGTTAGGAGCAGGGTACTATGGGAAAATAGCGTGTTAACTGGGGCATCATCTACTGAACATAACCTGGCTGGAGGAGGTAAAGCCATTAGATGGTCAACACTGAGACTCAACGTGGAGAACCCTACAGAATATTAGAACAACAGTGTCTGTAAAGCAAGGCCATCTGTGAAACAGAATAGCTAATGTATAAAACCCAACCTGGCTCAGCAACATGGTATCCCCACCCCCCCAATCCCCGAAAGCACCCCCTCCATCACTGATGCACGACTCCCTACCTTCCCCCCTCCGGGCTGGTACTTCATGTTGACCGTGGAGCCGATCTTGGAGCGTACGTTGCGGATGTCAGGTGCGGGGGCTGTGCTTGGGCGGGAGGTGGTCCCCGAGGCGCTGACATTGTCCCAAGTGGTGTTAGAGGTGGGACGGGGGACGCGGGGCCCAGGGGGCTTCTTCTCTGGTACTGTGGAGGAGGGGGCGGTGGCTGGTTTGGTGGTGGTGGGGCGGACACGGGGGGTGGCATTGGTGGTGTTTGCTATGGAGCTGCGGGTGGTGCTGGTCCGGGGCCGGGTGGAGTCAGCTAGAGGATGAGGAAGAGGAGGAGGAGGAAGAGGAGGGAGGAGGAGGAGGAGGAGGAGGAGGAGGAGGAAGAGGAGGAAGAGGAGGA
Source organism: Salvelinus sp. IW2-2015 (assembly GCF_002910315.2). Lineage (NCBI taxonomy): Eukaryota > Metazoa > Chordata > Actinopteri > Salmoniformes > Salmonidae > Salvelinus > Salvelinus sp. IW2-2015. The sequence goes on along the minus strand of NC_036854.1, from coordinate 25,971,398 downwards.
GGAAGAGGAAGAAGAGGAAGATGAGGAAGAGGGAGAAGAGAACAATAATAAGGTAATGAAGCAGTAAAAAGTAAACTCAGATAAATGATATACAGTGCTCTCCGTAATTATTTGAACAGCGACACGTTTGTTGCTTTGGCTCTGTAACTTTCAGCACATTTTACAGTTACAGACACACAAATATCATACCCCCAAGACATGCTAACCTCTCACCATTACAATAACAGGGGAGGTTAGCATTTTATATCATAACCCCAAGACATGATAACCTCTCACCATTACAATAACAGGGGAGGTTAGCATTTTATATCATAACCCCAAGACATGCTAACCTCTCACCATTACAATAACTGGGGAGGTTAGCATTTTTGGGTGGGTATGATATTGGTGCGTCTGTAACTTTCTCACTCATCATTATTCACGATTCATCCAGGACTATCTGAAATCATGGTAGAATCTACATTAATGTGTTTAGAAACATATTATATTCTTATTTACAATAAAAGTGACTGCAAAATGACATAATACATTATTTACCATTAATTTCTATTGGGCACAAAATAATCTGAAACACAACCAAAACAAACAGCAAATGCATCCAGCAAGTTTGTAGAGTCACACGCTTGATGTAATCATTGCGTGCTAGTAATATGGGACCAATTACTAAACTTTTGACTACTTTAATACACATATGTGAATTTTACCCAATACTTTTGGTCCCGTAAAATGGGTGTACAATGTACAAAAAATGCTGTAATTTTGAAATGGCTCACCCGACATGGATGAAAATACTCTCAAATGAAAGCTGACCGTCTGCACTTTAACCTCATAGTCATTGTATCATTTGAAAACAACAAAACATGTGTCACTGTCAGCCCAATAATTACAGAGGGCACAGTAGGTCAGCTCAGAGTATAAATCAGACAGGACCACCATAAACCCCAGTATAAATTAGGCAGGACCACCATAAACCCAAGTATAAATCAGACAGGACCACCATAAACCCAGTATAAAATCAGACAGGACAATATAAACCCCAGTATAATCAGGCAGGACCACCATAAACCCCAGTAAAATCAGACAGGACCACCAAACACCCCAGTATAATCAACAGGACCGCCATAAACCCCCAAGTATAAATCAGACAGGACCACCATAAACCTCAGTATAAATCAGACAGGACCACCACAAACCCCAGTATAAATCAGACAGGACCACCATAACCCCAGTATAAATCAGAACAGGACCAACCATAAGCCTCAGTATGCACTGCTACATGTAGTATCCCACTTCATATCTAAACTGTTATCGCATGATGAACTACATGTGCCCTCCCGCAGAGACTTAAACCTTACATCCTCCCTGAAAGAGTCTTATTTCTGAGCAGAAAGACATGCTTGGTAAAAAAAATCATCACTCTTTACGCGTATGGAAATACGGCTTCTGCCTGCGTTGCTGGTTATGCAACGTTGAGATATAGTGTCAGCAGGTGACTAACTCATGTCAACAGCAGGGGAACGTAATCCTCCGAGTGTTGAGAGGTATTGCCAGCAGGGGAAAGTAATCCCCAGAGTGTTGAGAGGTATTGCCAGCAGGGAAAGTAAATCCCCAGAGTGTTCAGATGTATTGCCAGCAGGGGAAGTAATCCCCAGAGTGTTGAGATGTATTGGCCAGCAGGGGAAAGTAATCCCCAGAGTGTTGAGATGTAGTGCCAGCAGGGGAAGTAACCCAAGAAAAGTTGGTGAGATGTAGTGTCAGCAGGGGAAGTAACTCCCAGAGTGTTGAGATGTAGTGGTCAGCAGGGGAAAGTAATCCCAGAGAGTTGAGATGTAGTGCCAGCAGGGGAAAGTAATCCCAGAGTGTTGAGAGGTATTGCCAGCAGGGGAACGTAATCCCAGAGTGTTGAGATGTAGTTCAGCAGGGGAACGTAATCCTCAGAGAGTTGAGATGTAGTGCCAGCAGGGAAAACGTAATCCCCAAGGGCTGTGTCGAGGTTTTACTCCTCTCGGCCTTTAGAAATAACATGATTTTTTTTCCTCTCTGAAACTTCACCACCTCTTTGTCAAGGCCTGCGTGCGCTCATCGATGTGGTTCCCCGCGTGCGTCATCTATGTGTCCGCATGCGTTCATGTATGTGTTCCTAGCTGACCACTGTGTCCCTCTTCATTTCTGTGCCTTCTCTGTGCCACGCCGCCTCTAATCCCCAGCTGGAGTTACAGTACCGTGGCTGTCTGGCTGAGGGACCTAGTGCGGCCTTTAAAAGGAGGAGAGAGAGAGAGAGAGAGAGACAGAGAGAGACAGAGACAGAGACAGAGACGAGAGAGACAGAGACAGAGACAGAGACAGAGAGAGAGAGACAGAGACAGAGACAGAGACAGAGACAGAGAACAGAGAGACAGAGACAGAGACAGAGAGACAGAGACAGAGACAGAAGACAAGAACAGAGACAGAGACAGAGAGACAGAGAAGAGACAAGACAGAGACAGAGAGACAGAGAGACAGAGAGACGAGAGACAGAGAGACAGAGAGAGAGAGAGAGAGAGAGACGAGAGAGAGAGAAGGAGAGAGAGAGAGAAGAAGAGAGACGAGAGAGTTTCTGACCTGTTGTTGACTTCAGAAGTGCTGGGTTGATTTCCCTCTCCTGGCTTGCCTGTCAGTCTTTGATGCTGAGAGGCAAACAGAAGAGATCGTTCATTGATCAGAGGTCAGCCTGTTCCTGCTTGTTGTCTTGCTAACATTGTTGCAAAGCAGTGCAGTCAGGTTGTTGGGAATGCAGAAACAGTTGTTACCCTGCCCTGGCTCGACATCAGACACTTCAGTCATCCAAAAATATTGTGCAGTGTGTGTGTTGTGCGCGGGTGTGTTATGGTGTGTTTGTCGTGGGTCGTGTGATCGTGTGTGTGTGTCGGGTGTCGCGGTGTGTGTAATGCGTGTGGTGTGTGCGTGGGTTGTGTGTATGCGTGTCGTGGTGTGTGTGTGTGTGCCGGTGTTGTGTAGCGTGTGGTTGTGAAGTGGGTGTGCGCGGTGTGTACTGTAATGCGTGTTCAAAGATGTGTAAGTGTGTGGTATGAGAGACTCACCGCAGGGGGCGTCTGTGTCGGGTGCGCTTGATGACGTCGGGCGCCATGGCTGGTTTCAGCTGGGGCACGTGGTAGCAGAGACATTTTTGGGGCAAGCATTTGAGCACTGGAGTGTGGTCGCTCTTTGGTACTAGAGACGTCTCTCTGTTCTCAGGAGAGAGAGACAGGGAATGTGTGGTAAACAGAGAGAAGGAAGAAAGGAAGGAAAGAAAGAAAAGAAAGGTGGAAAGAAGGGAATGAAATAAGGAAGGGGAAGGAAGGAAGCTCCACTCTTCAGTCACAAATAATGAGTACTAGAATTCATACAAATAACAAGTTGAACGTGTAACGTTAGCAACTCTAAAAAACTTTAAGCTGTGGTGAAAGAACCTCCTCCATTGCAACAGTGTTACATTCTTAAAAAACATTGGGATATGACAATTATCATAAAAAACAACTCCATAAATAGTACTCTATATGATGCAACAACAAAAACCACCAACAAATGCTTATATGTAATTGCACCTTGTAAGATTAATTATGATATCGACTCGTATTGCCATCTTGTCCTCTGTCCCTCTGCAATCAGAGCACAGCAGAAACAAGGGCCAGTCCCATGTGTGTTTTCTGAAGCCTTTCCACAATGCTACTGCTCTTGGGGTATTCACAACGCGGGCGCACGTTAAATGCCTCACCCCTCAGCCCCTGGATTTTTTTAGTCAGAAAAAAGCTTGTGATATGTCCCTGTTCGTAGTAAACAGGCCACCACTAGAGGACAATGTCCAATGATACATACTGTTCTGGAGCAATGTGTTGGACCTTCTACGTTCATGCTTAGTTTACAACTATGGCCATCATATACAGCAGTAGACGGGGCACTATCAATCCAGAGAGGGCTGTGTTTGTGTCTAGACCTTCGCTCCAAACCAAGCAAGTACACATGGAATTCATTCAATCTATCAAAAAGTCAAACTAAATCAGGCTTGGCTTTCTGAACAAAAAGCCTGGACTCACCACTGGCCCTACTGTCAGAAGATGGGACACTCCTTTTACTTATACGGTCTTCTGGTACAGATGGCCCTGCTAACACCATCTATCACCTCGACGAGCACAGGTCAGATTAATATGATCAAGATTTTAGAAAGAAGCTATATTTAGTCCTATTCCTCCCAAAATCTGGTCAACTGAAGCATCTTGGAATGTGTTGCATCGGAACTGAAAAGGAATCGAAAAGGCATGCGACGGAGATCCTCAATTCACAGGAGAGGCAGGTGTTGGCAGTCTCTGTTCACAATAGGGATGTTGTTGCCTTGGGCTGATGTAAGGATTGCACTGGAACCAGGGATATTAAAAGAAGCCAATGCCTGTCTGGATTTCCCCACGCGTGACACCCGCCGAGAGAGGCTTTCACATGAAACGGCCTTGTTTTCCCCCAAGCCCCTCACTCATTCCCTGCTCATCATGGGTCTTTGATTACTTTGAGCTGCCAGACCTTTTGCCCTAGCTTCATACCGTACTCAATAAACCATCGGTGTACATAATCCAGTACCAGTCAATCAAGGTCTTATTTATTTGCGACTATTTTCACATTGTAGAATAATAAGTTTGACAGTATCAAAACTATGAAAACACATATGGATATCATGTAGGTAACCAATAAAGCATTAAAACTAAATCAAAATATATTTTAGATTTGGAGATTCTCTCAAAAGTAGCCACCCTTTGGCCTTGATGACAGCTTGCACCACTCTGGCAATTCTGCTCACCAGCTTCACCTGGAAGGCTTTTCCAACAGTCTTGAAGGAGTTCCCACATATGCTGCTTTCCTTCAGTCTGCAGTCCAACTCATCCCCAAACCACTCAATTGGTTGAGTTGGTGATTGTGAGCCAGTCATCTGATGCAGCACTCCACACTCTGTTCTTGGTCAAATAGCCTTACACGCCTGGAGGTGTGAAAAACAAATGATTGTCCCACTAAGCGGCAACGCAGATGATGGCATAGAAATCGTGGAGAATTCTGTTGATAGCCATGCGGTTAAGTGTCTTTGAATTCAAATAGAATCACAGTTGTCAACAGAAAGCACCCCCACACTCACACCTCCTCCTCCAGCTTCATTGTGCGGAAACACACACATGGAGATAATCCTGTTCACCTACTCTGTGTCTACACAGGACACGGCGGTTGGATACCAAATATCTCAAATTAACTCATCAGACCAAAAAGGACAGATTTACCACTGATCTAATAATGTCCACGTGTTTCTTGGGCCGAAGCAAGTCTCTTACTCTTATGGTGTCCTTAAGAGTAGTTTCTTGAGCAATTCGATCCATGAAGCCTGATTCACACACGTCTCCTCTGAACAGTTGATGTTGACATAGTGTCTGTTACTTGAACTCTGTGAGCATTTATTTGGCGCAAATTTCTGAGCCTGGTACTTATGAACTTATCCTCTGCAGCAGAGGTAACTCTGGGTCTTCTTTCCTGTGGCGTGCCTCATGAGACCAGTTTCAACATAGCTTTTGATGATTTGCGACTGCACTTGAGGAAACTTTAAAAGTTCGTTTAAATTTTCCAATTTACAGACCTCATGTCTTTACAGTATGATGGACTCGTTTCTTGGCTTATTTGAGTGTTCTAATAACATAATATGGACTTGGTATTTTATCAAAGGGCTATCTCTGTCTACACCAACCCAACCTTGTCACAACACAAAAACCTGACTGGCTCAACGCTTAAAGAAGGCAAAGAAATTCACAAATTAACTTTTAACAAGACACAACCTGTTATGAATATGCTTTCCAGGTGACTCCTCATGAAGCTGGTGGAAAGAGAATGCCAAGAGTGTCAAGGAAGGGTGGTACTTTGAAAATGAAAAATATATTTGGATTGTTACCACCTTTTGGTTAACGAACTTTTTGGTTACTACATGATTCCATAATTGTGTTATTCATAGTTTTGATGTCTTCAACTATTATCTACAATGTAGAACATATAAAAATAAAAGAAGACCCTTGAAATGATTGGTATGTCCAAACTTTTACTGGAACTGTAGTTTAAAGGCAAATACGTTACAACCAGCATTTAGAGAAAGTGGCTGACATCAAGTACATTGTAGTGTTATGCTGCTACACTAACGGTTGAAGGTGAGAGGGAAACTTCAAAGGTGTGATGAGGGAAGCCTTGAGCGACGAGGTTTGTCCCTGAGGTTGGTCTGATGTTATCCCTGATGGTTGTCCCTGATGGTTGTTTCTGATGGTTGTCCCTGATGTTATCCTGATGGTTGCCCCTGAGGTTGTCCCTGGGTCTCTCTAGTAAATGCCAGAGAAAGGACGTGATGAATGCAGGCTGCCCTGTGGCCTCTCCTCTGAACCCCTCACCTCTGGCCCCCTCCCCCTGCGCCCCTCCCTCTTGAACCCTGCTTCTGAGTAATCCTGTGACGGCCACTCAGCACTCGGGATTACTGGGAGCCAAGTTTAAAAAGGTGGATACCTTACAGGCAGATGTGTCTGATTACAGCTCAGTAAAAATAACGATTAGCTAACTAAGCTAACCATTTCTGCAAAGAAATGAACATGCCCATTCTCCTGATCAAACAAGATGATGAGTAAGGGATTGAAAGACAGGCTGGAGAGTAGAAGTAGTAGTAGTTTGCCTAAGCAGGACCGACACCACAGTGGTAAGTTAATGTAGGTGCCGAATCTGAGTGGAGGGACTGCGCTGTCCCTAAAGCAGGGCAGGGGCACTCACCTTAGGCTTGACCTCACGGCGCAGTGGTGAGGTGGTGGCTGCAGATGCAGAGCGGCTGGCTGCGGACAAGGCCGCTTGTGGGCAGTGGTGGGGGTGGGGCCTTGGCATGGGCTTTTTTTGCGAGGTGGGCTGAGGTGGAGGAAGGGTGGGGCGTGTTGGGGCGGCATGCACTGACGGATGCTGCCGAGCTCGGCGCGCTTAGCATGCGCTGGTTGGTTGCGCCCCAGCA
>NC_036854.1:25941488-25964182 GCF_002910315.2 Salvelinus sp. IW2-2015 | reverse complement strand
AAACCCCAGTATAAATCAGACAGGACCACCATAAACCCCAGTATAAATCAGACAGGACCACCATAAGCCTCAGTATGCACTGCTACATGTAGTATCCCACTTCATATCTAACTGTTATCGCATGATGAACTACATGTGCCCTGCCCGCAGAGACTTAAACCTTACATCCTCCCTGAAAGAGTCTTATTTCTGAGCAGAAAGACATGCTTGGTTAAAAAAAAATCATCACTCTTTACGCGTATGGAAAACGGCTTCTGCCTGCGTTGCTGGTTATGCAACGTTGAGATATAGTGTCAGCAGGGTGACTAACTCATGTCAACAGCAGGGGAACGTAATCCTCCGAGTGTTGAGAGGTATTGCCAGCAGGGGAAAGTAATCCCCAGAGTGTTGAGAGGTATTGCCAGCAGGGGAAAGTAATCCCCAGAGTGTTCAGATGTATTGCCAGCAGGGGAAAGTAATCCCCAGAGTGTTGAGATGTATTGCCAGCAGGGGAAAGTAATCCCCAGAGTGTTGAGATGTAGTGCCAGCAGGGGAAAGTAATCCCCAGAKTGTTGAGATGTAGTGTCAGCAGGGGAAAGTAATCCCCAGAGTGTTGAGATGTAGTGTCAGCAGGGGAAAGTAATCCCCAGAGAGTTGAGATGTAGTGCCAGCAGGGGAAAGTAATCCCCAGAGTGTTGAGAGGTATTGCCAGCAGGGGAACGTAATCCCCAGAGTGTTGAGATGTAGTGTCAGCAGGGGAACGTAATCCTCAGAGAGTTGAGATGTAGTGCCAGCAGGGGAACGTAATCCCCAGAGTGCTGTGTCGAGGTTTTACTCTCTTCGGCCTTTAGAAATACATGATTTTTTTTCCCTCTGAAACTTCACCACCTCTTTGTCACGGCCTGCGTGCGTCATCTATGTGTTCCCGCGTGCGTCATCTATGTGTTCCCGCGTGCGTCATCTATGTGTTCCTGCGTGACCACTGTGTCCCTCTTCATTTCTGTGCCTTCTCTGTGCAACAGCCGCCTCTAATCCCCCAGCTGGAGTTACAGTACCGTGGCTGTCTGGCTGAGGGACCTAGTGCTGCCTTTAAAAGGAGGAGAGAGAGAGAGAGAGAGAGACAGAGAGAGACAAGACAGAGACAGAACAGAGACAGAGACAGAGACAGAGACAAAGAGAGAGAGAGAGACAGAGACAGAGACAAAGAGACAGAGACAGAGAACAGAGAGACAGAGAGACAGAGAAGAGAGACAGAGACAGAGAACAGAGACAGAGAACAGAGACAGAACAGAGAGACAGAGACAGAGACAGAGACAGAACAGAGAGAGACAGAGAGACAGAGAGACAGAGAGACAGAGAGACAGAGAGAGAGAGAGAGAGAGAGAGAGAGAGAGAGAGAGAGAGAGAGAGAGAGAGAGAGAGAGAGAGAGAGTTTCTGTACCTGTTGTTGACTTCAGAGTGCTGGGCTTGATTTCCTCTCCTGGCTTGCTGTCAGTCTTTGATGCTGAGAGGCAAAACAGAAGAGATCGTTCATGATCAGAGGTCAGCCTGTTCCTGCTTGTTGTCTTGCTAACATTTGTTTGGCAAAGCAGTGCAGTCAGGTTGTGGAATGCAGAAACAGTTGTGTACCCTGCTGGCTCGACATCAGACACTTTCAGTCACCAAAATAATTGGTGGCAGTGTGTGTGTGTGTGCGCGGGTGTTGTGTATGGTGTGTTGTGCGTGGGTGTGTGTATGCGTGTGTGTGTGTGCGGGTGTGCGCGGTGTGTGTATGCGTGTGTGTGTGTGCGTGGGTGTGTGTATGCGTGTGTGTGTGTGTGTGTGTGCCGTGTTTTGGTGTGTTGTGCGTGGGTGTGCGCGGGTGTGTACTGTATGCGTGTTCAAAGATGTGTAAGTGTGTGGTATAGAGACTCACCCAGGGGGCGTCTGGTTGCGGGTGCGCTTGTGGCGGTGCGGGGCGCCATGGCTGGTTTACTGGGTGCCGTGGTAGCAGAGACATTTTTGGGGGCAGCATTTGGAGCCGTGGAGGTGGTGGTCGCCTTTGGTACTAGAGGACGTCTCTCTGTGGTCTGGAGGGAGAGAGAGACAGGGAATGTGTGGTAAACAGAGAGGAAGGAAGAAAGGAAGGAAAAGGAAAGGAAAGAAGGTAGGAAAGAAGGAATGAAATAAGGAAGGAAGGAAGGAAGGAGCTCCACTCTTCAGTCACAAATAATGGAGTACTAGAATTCAATACAAATAAAAGGTTGAACGTGTAACGTAGCACTCTAAAAAACTTAAGCTGTGGGAAAGAACCTCCTCATTGCATAATGTTACATTCTTAAAAAACATTGGATAATGACATATTCATAAAAAACACTTACCATAAATATGTACTATATGATGTCCAACAAAAACACCAACAAAATGCTTATAATGTAATTGCACCTTGTAGGATTATTCATGATATCACTCGTATTGCCATCTGTCCTCTGTCCTCTGCAATCAGAGCAGAGCAGAACAAGGGCCAGGTCCCATGGTGTTTTTCTGAAGCCTTTCCACAATGCACTGCTCTGTGGGGTATTTTCACAACAGCGGGCACGTTAAATTGCCTCACCCCTCATGCCCCTGGGATGTTGTTTAGTCAAAAAAAGTTGTGATAATGTCCCTGTTCGTAGTTAAACAGGCCACCACTAGAGGACAATGTCAGATAATTACTGTCTGGAGCATGTGTGGAACTTCTAGTTCATGCTTAGTTACAACTATGGGCCATCATATACAGCAGTAGCGGGCACTATCATCCAGAGAGGGCTGGTGTTTGTCTAGACCTTCGCTCCAACCAAGCAGTAACACATGTGATTCATTCAACTAATCAAAAGTCAAACTAAATCAGGTTGGCTTGTCTGGAACAAAAGCCTGGACTCACACTGGCCCACTGTCGAGAAGATTGGACACTCCTTTTACTGTATACGGTCTCTGGTAACAGATGGCCCTGCTTAACACCATCTATCACCTCCGAGAGCACAGGTCAGATTAATATGATCAAGATTTTAGGAAAGAAGTGCTTATTTATGTCCTATTCCTCTCCAGACAATCTTGTCACTGAAGCATCTGGAATGTGTTGCATCGGAACTGAAAGGAATCGAAAGGCATGCGACGGAATCCTCAATTCACAGGAGAGGCAGGTGTTGGCAGGTCTCTGGTTTCACAATAGGATGTGTGTTGCCTTGGCGCTGATGTAAGGATTGCACTGGGAACCAGGGATATTAAAAGAAGGCCAATGCCTGTCTGATTTCCCCACGCGTGGACACCGCCCGAGAGAGGCTTTACATGGAAACCGGCCTTGTTTTCCCCACAGCCTCCTCATTCATTCCTCTGTCATTCATGTGTCTTGTGATACTTTGAGCTGCCAGACCTTTTGCCCTAGACTTCATTACCGTACTTCAATAAACATCGGTGTAATACATCCAGTACCAGTCATTCAAGGGTCTTTATTTATTTTGGACTATTTTCTACATTGTAGAATAATAGTGAAGTCATCAAAACTATGAAMTAACACATATGGAATCATGTAGTAACCAAAAAAGCATTAAACAAATCAAAATATATTTTAGATTTGAGATTCTTCAAAGTAGCCACCCTTTGCCTTGATGACAGCTTTGCACACTCTTGGCATTCTCTCAACCAGCTTCACCTGGAATGCTTTTCCAACAGTCTTGAAGGAGTTCCCACATATGCTGCTTTTCCTTCACTCTGCAGTCCAACTCATCCCAAACCACTCAATTGGGTTGAGGTTGGGTGATTGTGGAGGCCAGGTCATCTGATGCAGCACTCCATCACTCTTGTTCTTGGTCAAATAGCCCTTACACAGCCTGGAGGTGTTGAAAAACAAATGATTGTCCCACTAAGCGCAAACCAGATGGGATGGCATATCGTGGAGAATTCTGTGATAGCCATGCTGGTTAAGTGTGCTTTGAATTCTAAATAAATCACAGTGTCACCAGCAAAGCACCCCCACACATCACACCTCCTCCTCCATGCTTCATTGTGGGAACCACACATGTGGAGATAATCCGTTCACCTACTCTGTGTCTCACACAGACACGGCGGTTGGAACCAAATATCTCAAATTTGAACTCATCAGACCAAAGGACAGATTTCCACTGATCTAATAATGTCCAGTGTTTCTTGGCCGAAGCAAGTCTCTTCTTCTTATTGGTGTCCTTAAGAGGTAGTTTCTTTGCAGCAATTCGACCATGAAGGCCTGATTCACACAGTCTCCTCTGAACAGTTGATGTTGACATGTGTCTGTTACTTGAACTCTGTGAGGCATTTATTTGGGCTGCAATTTCTGAGCCTGGTAACTCTAATGAACTTATCCTCTGCAGCAGAGGTAACTCTGGGTCTTCCTTTCCTGTGGCGGTCCTCATGAGAGCCAGTTTCAACATAGCTTTTGATGGATTTTGCGACTGCACTTGAGGAAACTTTAAAAGTTCTTTAAATTTTCCAGATTTACAGACCTTCATGTCTTAAAGTAATGATGGACTGTCGTTTCTCTTTGCTTATTTGAGCTGTTCTTAATAACATAATATGGACTTGGTATTTTATCAAAAGGGGCTATCTTCTGTCTACCACCCCCACCTTGTCACAACACAACTGAYTGGCTCAAACGCATTAAGAAGGAAAGAAATTCCACAAATTAACTTTTAACAAGACACACCTGTTAATTGAAATGCTTTCCAGGTGACTACCTCATGAAGCTGGTGGAGAGAATGCCAAGAGTGTCAAGGCAAAGGGTGGCTACTTTGAAGAATGTAAAATATATTTGGATTTGTTTACCACTTTTTTGGTTACGACTTTTTTGGTTACTACATGATTCCATATGTGTTATTTCATAGTTTTGATGTCTTCACTATTATTCTACAATGTAGAACATAGTAAAAATAAAGAAGAACCCTTGAATGAGTTGGTATGTCCAAACTTTTGACTGGTACTGTAGTTAAAGGCAAATACGTTACACCAGCAGTTTAGAGAAGTGGCTGTACATCATGTACATTGTAGTGTATATCTGCTACACTAACGGTTGAAGGTGAGAGACTCAGGTGTGATGAGGGAAGCCTTGAGCGACTGATGGTTGTCCCTGATGGTTGTCCCTGATGGTTATCCCTGATGGTTGTCCCTGATGGTTGTTTCTGATGGTTGTCCCTGATTGTTATCCCTGATGGTTGCCCCTGATGGTTGTCCCTGGGTCTCTCTAGTAAATGCCAAGGGAGGAGTGATGAATGCAGCTCCCTTGTGGCCTCTCCTCTGACCCCTCACCTCTGGCCCCCTCCCCTCTGGCCCCCCCTCTATGAACCCTGCTCTGAGTAATCCTGTGGACGCCACTCAGCACTCGGGGATTACTGGGAGCCAAGTTTAAAAAGGTGGATACCTTACAGGCAATTAGTGTCTGATTTACAGCTCCAGTAAAAAATAACATAGTAGCTAACTAAGCTAACATTTCTGCTAACAGAAATGAACATGCCCATTCTCCTGATCAACAAGATGATGAGTAGGAGATTGAAAGACAGGCTAGGAGAGTAGAAGTAGGTAGTAGTTTTGCCTAGACAGACCGACACCACACAGTGGTAAGTTATGAGGTGCCGATATCTGAGTGGAGGGGACTGCGGCTGTCCCTAAAGCAAGGCAGGGGCACTCACCTTAGGCTTGACCTCACGGGGCGCAGTGGTGGAGGTGGTGCTGCAGATGCAGAGGCGCTGGCTGCGGACAAGGGCCGCTTGTGGGCAGTGGTGGGGGTGGCCTTGGGCATGGGCGTTTTTTTTGCTGAGTGTGGCTGAGGTGGAGGAAGGTGGGGCGTTTGGGGGCGCAGCACTGACGGATGCTGCCGAGCTCGGCCGCGCTTAGCAGCGCCTCGGTTTGGTTGCCCCAGCAACAGCTGGGCGATGGACGGCACACCAGACAAATGGAGAGCAAAGAAAAGAACAAAAGAAAGCGAAAAGAAAACAACAAAAAACAAATGATAACAGCAGCAGAGAACAACAGCAAGTTAACAGCACAGGATAACAGCAGCAGGATACAGCAGCAGTAACAGCAGCAAGATAACAGCAGCAATGAAACAGCAGCAGATAACAGCAGCAAGTAACAGCAGCAAGATAACAGCAGCAGATAACAGGCAAGATACAGGCGGATAACAGCTAGCAAGATAACAGCAGCAGGATAACAAACAGCAAGTTAACAGAAGCAGAGATAACCGCAGCAGAATAACAGCAGCAGGAAAACAGCAGGCAAGTGAGCGGAAAACAGCAGCAGGATAACAGCCAGAATAACAGCAGCAGGATACACAGCAGAATAACAGCAGCAGATAACAGCAGCAGCAATAAAACAGCAGCAGATAAACAGCAGCAGAGAACAGCAGCAGATAACAGCAGCAGTATAACAGCACAGATAACAGCAGCAGTATAACAGCAGCAGATAACAGCAGCAGATAACAGCAGCAGGATAACAGCAGCAGGAATAACAGCAGCAGGATAACAGCAGCAGAGGATAACAGCAGCAGAATAACAGCAGCAGTATAACAGCAGCAGGATAACAGCAGCAGATACAGCAGCAGTACAGCAGCAGATAACGAGCAGGATAACAGCAGCAGGATACAGAAGCAGGATAACAGCAGCAGGATAACAGCGCAGAATAACATAAACAGGATAGCAGAAGCAGCCCTAACCATAATCAACAGAAACCAACAAATGGAACTGTGTGCCTGACAAAAACAAAAACTCAATGAAGAAGTTACATCGAGTTAAAATCTGCACTAAAACAACAAGGACCAAAATCGTTTTATTGTTCTGATAATAATGTTATGACTGTATTACTTAAATGAAAGTGAGTTCCATGGACTACTTTTAGTCTTATCCCACTACTATACGGATAATGAAAGAAGCAGCAGCAGCGTTAGCAGCATGAATGATGTAAGATTTGATAATGTTCCTCTTTAAACCTGACTCTGCCTACCTTGTCTTCTTGTCTGGACTTGGCAGGTCCCGGCTTGGCAGCACCGCTCCCATTGGTTGAAGTTTACTTGCAGGTTTTTTGCCTTATCACTGCTCTGCTATCTTGTTCTTTTTCCTCTCAGGACTTTTAAGCTCTTTTCTCTCGGATTTCTCATCCTTCGCCTTGTCTGTTTTCTCTGTCTTCTTCTCCTCTTCTACCTTGTCTGTTTCTCTGTCTTCTTCTTCTTCTCTTCCACCTTGTCTGTTTTTCTGTCTTCTTCTTCTCTTCCACCTTGTCTGTTTTATCTGTCTCTTCTCTCCTCCTCCTCCACCCTGTCTGTTTTCTCTGTCTCTTCTTCTCTTCCACCTTGTCTGTGTCTCTGTCTTCTTCTCCTCTCTCCACCTTGTCTGTTTTCTCTGTCTTCTTCTTCTCTTCCACCTGTCTGTTTTCTCTGTTCTTTCTCTCTTCCACCTTGTCTGTTTTCTCTGTCTTCTTCTCCTCTTCCACCCTGTCTGTTTTCTCTGTCTTCTTCTTCTCTTCCACCTTGTCTGTCTCTGCTTCTTCTCTCTTCCACCTTGTCTGTTTTCTCTGTCTTCTCTTCTCCTCTCCAACTGTTCGTGTTCTCTGTCTTCTTCTCCTCTTCCACCTTGTCTGTTTTCTCTGTCTTCTTCTTCTCCTCTTCCAACTGTCTGTTTTCTCTGTCTTCTTCTTTCCTTCCACCCTGTCTGTTTCTCTGTCTTCTTTCTCCTCCTCCTCCACCCTGTCTGTTGTTCTCTGTCTTCTTCTTCTCCTCCTCCCACCCTGTCTGTTTTCTCTGTCTTCTTCTTCTCCTCCTCCACCACCCTGTCTATTTTCTCTGTCTTCTTCTCCTCCTCCACCACCTTGTCTGTTTTATCTGTCTTCTTCTTGTCCTCCTCCACCTTGTCTGTTTTCTCTGTCTTCTTCTTCTCCTCCTCCACCTTGTCTGTTTTCTCTGTCTTCTCCTCATCCTCCACTTTGTCTGTGGGCTTCTCTTCTCTGTCTGTTTCTTTCTCAGCTGTTACTGTTACCTTTCCAGCATGGGCTGTCTTCTCCTTGTCAGACTGTGTTTCCATCTTGTCAAATGTGTTCGACTTCACTGATGTCTCCTGTTTTTCTGGGGTCTTCTCCACTTTTTCAATACTCTGTTCTTTCTGTTCTGTCTTCTCAGGTGTTTCCACCTTATCCATCTTCTCTACCTTGTCAGTCTTCTCGTCCTTATCCATCTTCTCAGTTTTTTCTTCTTTGTCGGTCTTTTGCACCTTGTCCATCTTCTCTACCTTGTCAGTCTTCTTGTCCTTGTCCATTTTATCCATCTTCTCAGATTTTTCTTCCTCATCTGTGTTTTCTGCCTTATCTGTTGGCTCCAGCTTTTCTGTTTTCTCTGCCTTGTCCATTTTATTTATCTTCTCTTCTTTGTCCAGTGGGTCTGCGTACCCCACCTTCACTGACGCTTCAGTCTTCGCAGTCGTATCCTTCTTCTCCACTTTGTCTAGCTTATCGAGCATCTTAAATTGGTCCAACTTCTCGAAGTTGTCCATCTTCTCCTCTTTCTCTGGTTTGTCCATCTTATTSGATTTTACTGTGAGAGAGAAAGAGAAAACACAACATATTTTAGAACCATACCGATCATGTGAATGAAGTGTCATGACTCTATCTCCTTGGTGAGGATTAAAGGTGCCAGATAAGCTCGGCACATGGCTGACAGATAGCTTTTATAACGAACACCCCCAAGACAGAAGAAGCCGACTCCCAGACAGACAGAAAAATGCAATTCTCGCGTTGCAAAAACATGTATGCATGCACCAACACAAACCTATGCAGTTACACATATACCAGCCCACACGAAGACACACAACTACTTCCATTTCATTTAGGCTACATATTGCACTAGTACAGTACATAGTGTCACCTTCATTCTACAAACCATACAGTATCTTGAAGTGTTCTGAGTAAAGAACAAAATATTTATCTTCACAGGGAAAAAGCGGCAGTGGTTTTTAAAGACCCTTTGGTCACTGCAAATGTTTTATGATGTAGTGCCTAATAAAGTATTGTCTTCTAGTAAAATATGGCTTGTCTAATAAAGTATTGTCTTCTAGTAAAATATGGCTTGTCTAATAAAGTATTGTCTTCTAGTAATATATGGCCGTGAGCGTGCGGCAGGCCGGTCTGTCTGTCTGTCCTTCTGCATTAGACCCAGGGCTGGACACACTGAGATATGGCAGCACAGTCACCCAGAGAAAGCCTAATTAGCATTGTCACATCTGCTGAAACAAGCTCTGCAGCCTTGACACTTTCAGTGGAGGGACAAGACCCGACTGAGCCTTGGGTAGAATATGGGTGGAATAGGTCATCAAGAGGACACACAATCACCATAACTCAAATCTAAAAAACTCAACAGAATGTTCTAGCAATGTGCAGTATGTGAAACACAAAMACTCACATTTCCAACTCTTTTTTCCTGGACATATCCCTGAAGCTCTGCACCCTTCCATCCCTCTGGCTGGCAACGCCCCCCTCTCCAGAAGCAGGTCCCATCCCTCACCCACCCTCATTACAGGGCAGGCCATCTGGGGTACTGGCCCGCTCCATGCCAGAGGAGAAATTAGTGGCCTCAGGCCCTAACGTTCCCACAACGCCTCGGGCCCTGAACCCTAATGTTCCCTAATGTTCCCACAATGCCTCAGGCCCTGAACCCTAACGTTCCCTAATGTTCCCWCAATGCGTCAGGCCCTAACGTTCCCTAATGTTCCCACAACGCCTCGGGCCCTGAACCCTAACGTTCCCTAATGTTCCCACAAGGCCTCGGGCCCTGAACCCTAACGTTCCCACAATGCCTCAGGCTCTAGCTGTAGGACTAACAATAGTTACTGCCAGTACGTGACAGAAAGGCAGGGATACATTTGTGTTTCTAAGTTAGATGCACTACCATGTGTCAGTGCATCTTATGTTTACTATACTGATATGCTGATACAGAGCTAAAGGGCTGATAACATTAAACAGCTGGACAGGAGAATGACCTAATGGAACCAATACACCAAGAAATCTAAAATGCAAAGAGCAAATAGCTCAGTCATTTTTAAATAGACCCGTATCTTCATGGCTAAATAACCAACTAAATCAATATGGATCCAGGGGTTTGTGGAGTAATACAGAAATGCATACTATCTCAGCTGTGCAGTGTGTCAGCAACAACCCAGGAAAACAGTTCATCCACTATATACCATGGATGAGATATCGTTGACTGTCATATTTCCACCCTATAACCCCCACTCCCATTCGCTTAAAAGTCCATTAGCTACATACACTGTGATGAGATCTGAAATGAGACATTCTGAAAGGGCTCAGCATAATCAGCCAGAGCAAAAGCCCAACTGCTTTGTGTGAGAGGAGGCAGGATGGTCCACTTACCACCTGACCCTACTTCAATTACTGCACACCTAAATCCCCTACCTTTGGTAATACATTTCCAATTGTTTTGTCGAAGCACCCAAATGAGCAATCAGAGAGCAACGGGCTGTCTGAAGAGGGGGGTCGTGGAGCAGGGGGGAATATAGGGGGGAGGAGACCAGCGTTGAGCCGACAGAAAAACCCATTGCTAGCAGAGACGCCTTACATGACCAAATATGGTGCTCCACAAACTTTAGAAGAGGAGAACAGAGGAAAACCAGAGAAACCAATAGGTGAACTAATATAATTAAGACCCAAATCCAGTCAGACTACACAATATAGTAATTTGGTGAGTGCTTATATTTGTCCTACTTCATACATGTACCAGTATGTATTTTATACATGTGTGAATTGGAAATGTGGSACATCTAAATAACTTTTTCACCTTGGGGATTCGAACTAGCAACCTTTCGATAACTGGCCCAACACTCTAACTGCTAGGCTACCTGCCACCCACGACAAGACAAAGGGAATTGAAGAAGTGAAGGCAGGACTACTTGAGGCTTCGTCTCTATAGTCCACAGCACAAACAACAATGAGCTTTAATGGACATACATATAAATCACATATATAAACTTCATATCTTACTTAGCGAAGATATTTGAGATCCAATGTGCTCCTTTCACCCCACCCATCCAAACAACCTCATCAACTGTGCTCCATTTTCATGTTATATTCACTAGGTACTGGATGAATACCAACAGAGGTGATCTGTGGAGTACTACGAGAACTTTGGGACCTATAAAGCCGCTGAAGCCAACACACTCCAACAACAACCTCAACAGCCAGCTTTGTGTCTCAGTCTCCCCATTCACTGAGCAGCAAGGGTAAAAAGGTAAACAGGCAGCCATTTTGAAACCCTTCAGTAGAAGGACATTAATAAATCATGAATAGAGCATCTGATTAGAATCATCCGTCACTCTTAGGGTCTATGAGGCTGATATCATTGTGAGGGAAGTCATTATCTAGAGATGTGATGACATTGCGGCGGTCACCTGTGAAGCCATTACATACAGTACCAGTCAAAAGGGTTGTTCTTTATTTTTCACTATTTTCTACATTGTAGAATAATAGTGAAGACATCAAAACTATGGAATAACACATATGGAATTATGTAGTAACCCAAAAAGCATTAAACAAATCAAAATATATTTTAGATTTGAGATTCTTCAAAGTAGCCACCCTTTGCCTTGATGACAGCTTTGCACACTCTTGGCATTCTCTCAACCAGCTTCACCTGGAATGCTTTTCCAACAGACTTGAAGGAGTTCCCACATATGCTGAGCACTCATTGGTTGCTTTTCCTTCACTCTGTGGTCTAACTCATCCCAAACCATCTCAATTGGGTTGAGGTCGGGTGATTGTGGAAGCCAGGTCATCTGATGCAGCACTCCATCACTCTCCTTCTTGGTCAAATAGCCCTTAGACACACCTCAAGCTCTATTAAGGTGGCTAAACAGCATTGAATCCATTTTCTGACCCTTGTAATTTTTTACGAGGTGATAAAAAAAAACATGACAGATACTAACATCTTCACGTGGATGTTGAGCCCATTGGATTGCTTCTTCAAGTACCATCATTGCATCAGATGAGGAAACCCCACTTGTTACCAGAAAATGTCAATGTTAACTATGAGGAAACCCACACTGGGATCCTACCCGCTACAACACTAACACTCAACACTACCAATGAACAATATCAACATACATCTCCTGACTACTTTCTTGGGTATTTATTTCTGGTTCCTCAGATGACTAGATCAATCCTCAAGGCAAACATAGTCTCATTAAAATACAGTCATTACACCTCCAGCTCACCTGGAAAGCCTTCCAAAGGAATGATCCTCCTCAGCGACACATCAAGGAAGCTGCTGGCCATCCATAGAAAGTCTGGAGTGATTTAGTGAGAGTGGATGCCATGGTGTTTCATTGCATTCAGCTGCCAAAGAAAGGAGCCATTCTTGTTCATGCTAAGCTGCTCATTTGGTGTGTGACTCAAGTGTGGATCTGATCACCACAAAGGCTTATATTCAACAAGGCAACTTCAAAAGGCAGAAATAAACGAAAAACCCAGGCAATTAATCAAAAGTAATTCCATATGGTGTCAGGCTAGACAGTCAGCTTTTGGAAGGACTTAGGCATCATCTACTGAATACTGTATACTGGCATGACACTAGACATACACACACAAGGATGATCCACATTCATCATTGCAACGCTTACTGCAGGCATCATCAACTAAATTCAGACGTGAGACAATTTTTTTCTGGAGTGGTCAGGGGGCCGGAAACATAATTACAAAATAAATTGAGTGAAACAATGCCCAAACAGATATAATGTTTCACTAAAACATCATCCTTTCAAACCTTGCTTCCATTTTTATACAATCACATGTATCTCTATATATCTCTCTATTATGCGTGGGAATACTTTGGAACAGATTTCCAAAATTAAAATCACATGGAGTTGTTTGGCTGGTGTTTTTAACGTTTTTTTATGTCCAACAATAAAAATGTTTTGTTCATAAAACTTAGGGGGCCAAATAAAATCACCCAAGGTCCAAATTCAACTAGTGGGCCGCCAGTTGGGGAACACTGATTTACTGGGTCTTTTTTTACTCTGCCCTCTGGATTGGAGTTATTTATCTCTCTGACACACACACACACACCACACACACACACACACACACACACACACACACACACACACACACACACCGCATCCTTGATGGCAAGACAGGTCATTGCATAGGGCTTTTCTAATCTACTATGTGACAGACGTCAGGAAAGGTCAGGAAAGGTCAGGAAAGTGTTGATAATACAGTGCATTTGGAAAGAATTTAGACCCCATCACCTTGTCCACATTTTGTTACGTTACAGGTGTGACAAGCTTGTAGCGTCATACCCAAGAAGACTCGAGGCTGTAATCGCTGCCAGAGATGCTTCAACAAAGTACTGAGTAAAGGGTCTGAATACTTATGTAAATGTGTTATTTTCAGTTTTTTTATTTTATAAATTTGCACAAAATTCTAAAAACCTGCTATTGCTTTGTCAGTATGGGGTATAGTGTGTCTATTGATGTGGGGGAAAAAACTATTTAATACATTTTATAATAAGGTTGTAACTTAACAAAATGTGGAAAAAGTGAAGGGGTCTGAATACTTTCCGAGTGCACTGTAAGTGTTGATAATATACTCACTCACACACACACTCACACACTCACTCACTCACTCACTCACTCACTCACTCACTCACTCACTCACTCACTCACTCACTCACTCACTCACTCACTCACTCACTCAGACACATAGACATGCGCACACATAGAACACTGAGACAAATGGACACAGTGAAACACACACAGACCACCACCAGTGTTCATTTTGGCACTCTTTTTAAACATTTACAAGATGAGGACATGAGGTGAGTTATTTACCCAGTCAGGTATAGTGGAGTTATTCACCCAGTCGAGATTATAGAGCAGTTATTCACCTAGTCAGATATAGACAAGTTATTTACAAAGTCAGATACAGAGGGGTTATTTACCCAGTCAGACATAGAGGAGTTATTTACCAGTCAGATATAGAGGAGTTATTAACAGTCAGATATAAGAGGAGTTATTTACCCAGTCAGATATAGAGGGTTATTTACCACGTCAGGTATTAGAGGAGTATGACCAGTCAGATATAGAGAGTTATTTCCCAGTCAGATTATAGAGGAGTTATTTACCCAGTCAGATATAGAGGAGTTATTTACCAGTCAAAGAGGATTATTCAGCAGATATAGAGGAGTTATTTACCCAGTCAGAATTATAGAGGGGTTATTTACCCAGTCAGATATAGAGGAGTTATTTACCCAGTCAGATATAGAGGAGTTATTTAACCAGTCAGATATAGAGGAGTTATTTACCCAGTCAGGTATAGAGGAGTTAAATACTTGTCAGATATAGAGGAGTTATTTACCCAGTCAGATATAGAGGAGTTATTAACCAGTCAGAATATAGAGGAGTTATTTAACCAGTCAGATATAGAGGAGTTATTTAACCAGTCAGATATAGAGGAGTATATTACCCAGTCAGATATAGAGGAGTTATAACCAGTCAGATATAGAGGAGTTATTTAACCAGTCAGATATAGAGGAGTTATTACCCAGTCAGGTATAGAGAGTTATTTAACCAGTCAGATATAGAGGAGTTATTTAACCAGTCAGATATTAGAGACAGTTATTTACCCAGTCAGATATAGAGCAGTATTTACCTTAGTCAGATATAGACAATTGATTTACAAAGAAAGAATACAGAGGGCGTTATTTACCCAGTCAGATATAGAGGAGTTATTTAACCAGTCAGATATAGAGGAGTTATTTACCCAGTCAGATATAGAGGAGTTATTTACCCAGTCAGATATAGTGTAATGGCAAGAGGGATTTAGTCAATAAATTGTTTACTATCTATTTTCCTATCTGTATGTGCCAGCAAGTGTTTGCATATAGACGACTGGTAATGTTACCATGGCTATGTTCAGTTGAAAAACGTTCTAGAACGTTGCAGAGAGAAACGACCCTGAAGAGAGCCAAAGTTGTTCCTTATTCAACATGTTAGAGAGGCATGTTTGTTCTACATAGCATATTTCTATCAGAATGTTCCAAAACATTGATTCCTGCTGAATGCGCCCCCAGGTTGTTAGCTACAGCTAGCTAATGAGGTAACATGACTAAACAAGGTTTATCCTAAACAAACTGTTAACAGTCCGGTCCGATACGTTTTATTAATGTAAAATGCGTCCCACCAATGCACGATAGAAAGTAAAAACTGTATTATGGGTCATATATTTTCAACGGTTTCTCTGAGGAAAAGAGGGAGTCTTGGCTAGTACATTGGCTACAGAACCTGGCTATGAAATGTAGTGGAGGAAAGTACGAGGGTTGAGCGAGACTACACATTCGTAAACTTTTCTATACTCAAGGGAGGGAAAAACATAGCTACAGTAGACTGTTGTTTTACTATTAAACTCAATTCCGTTATTGTTTTTAATTTCGTAGAGCAGCTTGTGTTTCTTAACCAGGCGAATGGTATCTAACTAGAAGACTGGTGGGGACTGGTTAGCTACGAGGAAGCAGGAGATCCGCCTGCGTGATGTGTAATCGGAGGTGGAGCCGGAGCAGAGCCTTTCTGCCCACACTCATCGTTTGCCCCCCCCGCAGCTCACCAGCTGATGTCGGCTGGGCTGGGTGTTCCGGGTGGCGCGTGTCCTTCCCACTGCTGAACAGAACTGCGCTGCGCATCTGTTCTGCTAATATTAATTGTGCTTCATCACTGAAAAGCTCTCAATCTTTTCAAAACTCTTGGTCAGTCCACTTAGTAGTCAGAGATAATATAATATGATAAGATAGTCTCCGTCAACTGAAATTAATAATCATTTTCCTTAAGTTATAGTTTTTTTTCGGGGTCTATTTAGTCAGCCATAGTCTCGTCAATTGCCACTGAAAAATAGGTGTGACTAATATTTTAGTCACTATTTTCGTTGACGAAATTAACACGGGCACACACACACAAGACCAGAAAAAAACTAACAGAAGTGTAGAAAACACATCTACACGAAAAAGGCCTTGCACCATTACTACAGAGCACTCCCTAAAACATTAGAAGACACAGTCATTATTCTGTTTAGTAGAAGATAATGAGTGGAACATTGTATGACAATTATCTGCTTCGTTCTGGGGGTAAACATCCCAGTATGACTCCAAGTCATGAAGAAAGACACTGGAGTAATTCAAAATGACAGCAGCATGTAAAATGACTGGAGCTTGTTTGTGTTTAAGTTCCATTGTCTCTCCTCCAGCCTCATCTCCTAATCGCTCTCTCTAAACAGGGAGAGGGAGAGGGAGAGGGAGAGGGAGAGGGAGAGGGAACCAAGGGAGCCAGTACAAATACATCTAGGCAGATGCTTAGACTGGGCCAGACACGTTTCACTCTCCGTAGGACCAGACAGGGCAAATCTGCTAATTGATATTCCCCACACTGCCGTTGGGGAGCCATGGCGAATGCCTGAACAGAGCTAGTTGTGAGTTGTCAGTTGTGAACCTGCATGTGCAGGAATTCATGAAAGTGCAAGCGCCACATGAATACCCTATGCACGCAAACTGCCTTTGAATGGCCTTGTCAAGCCAGCGCACACTCACACAAGGTAACACACGCACACAGTAACACACAGTAACACACACGCATACAGTGAATCAGACAGACTGGTGGTATCAGCTTAGTTGTGAATCAGACAGACTGGTGGTATCAGCTCAGTTGTGAATCAGTCAGACTGGTGGTATCAGCTCAGTTGTGAATCAGACAGATCTGGTGGTATCAGCTCAGTTGTGAATCAGAGCAGAACTGTGGTATAGCTCCGTTGTGATCAGACAGACTGGTGGTATCAGCTCAGTTGTGAATCAGACAGACTGGTGGTAATAGCTCAGTTGATCAGCAGACGGTGGTATCAGCTCAGTTTTGAATCAGTCAGACTGGTGGTATCAGCTCAGTGTGATCAGACAGACTGGTGGTATCAGGCTCAGTTGTGAAATCGTACAGGACTGGTGGTATCAGCTCAGTTGTGTTAAAATCAGTACAGACTGGTGGTATCAGCTCAGTTGTGGAATCAGTCAAGCTGGTGGTATCAGCTCAGTTGAAATCAGTCAGCTGGTGGGCATCAGCTCAGTTGTGAATCAGTCAGCCTGGTGGTATCAGCTCAGTTGTGAATCAGACAGTGATGCACCATCTCCTACACATTATTAGAGCCTGACGAAATGGGATTTTTGGGTCTGATAATGATTTTAGTGAAGCAAAAGTCACCGATTACGGATATACGTGCCGATATCTTGTTTTTTAGAGGTGGAATGAAAAACAGACCTTTTTAACACTATTATGCTCCAAATGATGAACATATATTCTAAATGATGATTTCTTAATTAAATATTAAAATTAACATTATTTAAGAACATTTTATTTCTGGTTTACATGATAACCACCAACAAGAAGCTATATTCTCTATAAATACAAAACACCTGTTCAGTTTATCTTCTTAGGTACAACTTAAAGATGTGTCTAAGGCAGTGGATGAGAATCCAGATGTGTCTGTGCTGAAGCACCACGAGCACACTAATAAACCAGAAGGGCTGAATGAATTCAACTTTGTCTGAAAGTAAATCTGAAACTGCACTGTTGACCAAGTTCACAACCTACTGCATGTAGTGAAACGCAGTAACTTGCAGTTCGTAATGCCACCACTAGATGTCAGCGTCAACATTTCAGTAGATTCACTAAAGTGCTTAACAACAGTCAAAGGTCATGTAAACAGACGTATTTATCATTCTATGTATATAATATCGGCGATTTATCTGTGGAATAAAGACCGATACAACTATTTCTGTGAAAGACTAATATCGGCTGATAATATTGGTCAACCGACTTATCGGTCAGGCTCACACACAATCTGGGCCATCTGCAATCTGCAGTGCCAGACAGCTTCACCATTACCTACCCTCCAATGTGGTGAAAGGGTTGGTACCCATGCTTTCACCAAAGCCGGTACCAAGGTTGGTGCTCTTACCCGCTCCAAAGCCAGTGCCCGAGTTGTTACTCATGTCTGCGCCAAAGCCGGTGCCCAGGTTTGTGTCCATGCCCAGGCCGGGGCCTGTCCCATTGAATGCCTGACTGCAGAGGGGTACAGGCAGCAGCACGTCCTGCTCCTTGTCTGCCCCTATCCCCTCCATGATGCCCTCTAGAGGCGAGGTGCCCCTACAGTCTCTCATTGGGGGGAAGGGCGAGAGGTTTAAGGTGGGGTCTTGGTCCTGCCTCAGGTCAGAGAGGGTGGCGCCTGCAGCGGACAGTGTGGGGGGTGCCTGGTCGTCTGCCACCGTCATTGAGCGCTTCATGGTGGAGTGGGAGGAGCGGCGCAGGGCGCCCATGGGCGATGTYAGCTCGTCCAGCCCAGCACCAGGGTAATGGTCAGGCAGCTCCAGGCTAGAAGGTACTGAGAGGTGGGAACACTCAGACATGGTCCGACGCATGGCCTTCCGCTGCTGTTCAGCACGCCCCATGAAACAAGGCTCAAGTTTCACCTCCTCCTCTTCCTCCTCATTCTCCTCCGAGGAGCCCTCGGCCATTTGACGGCCACCTAGTGCTGACGTGCTGTCCTCGTCCTCCCTCTCCAGGTAGTTGTCATTGACAACCCCGATGACACAGTAATTAGTGGCGCCAGTATTCTGGGGTGGAAGGGTCTCGAGGTTCCACGCTCCGGTGCTGTCTGGGCCTGGTTTTAGCGAGCTAGAGGGCGAGGGTATGTCCATGCGTCTGGCTGGGGAACCAGGTACGGGGGGCAGTAGGACACCGTTGTTCCCATAGCCCATGGGGGAGGGGGAGGAAGACGCTGGGCTTTCTGGACTCTCCCCGGCACTGTCTAACCCAGGAAAGCCCCCCCTGCCGGGTACCTTGCGATCCGCATCCACGCCACTGCCTSCTGGAGGGTCAAAGAAGCACAGCTTGTCCTCATCTGTGAGTCCTGTGGCCCCTCCGAAACTCCTGGGGGGCCCCATGTCTCCATGCTGCCAGTCCCAGTCCTGGGTGGCTGCGGAAGGGGCCACGGAGGGGACCTTACACAGTTCGCTGTACTCCGAAAACGGAGAACCAGGCTGCTGGTTGGAGAGAGAAGACATGCTTTCCCTCCTTTCTCACTCTCACTCTCGTTTTTTCCCTCAGGCTACGATTCTTTGTCCTCTCTTTGTTCCCTTTCCCCTGTGGGTCTGTTGTTCCTGCTGGTTAGGATGCACAGGTGGGTTCTGTCTCGGCTGCAATAGGGGCAGTGATGAGAGCGAGCGTGTGTGTGTGTGGTGGAGCCTCTCTCAGTGTGCTTCTTCGCTCTCAATCGACCAGGAGGAAGAGGAGACTGAGACTGTAAACTGGATGTGCTGCCCTTTCTCTCTCTCTCTCTCCTCTCTCCTCCTCACTCTCTCTCTCCTTTTCCCATCCTTGCCAATCCTCCATATCGGGCTTCCCTCCACTCCTTTCCATCTCTCCCTCTCTTTCTCTCTCTCTCTCTCGTCTCTCCTCTCTCCCATCGTCTCTCTCTCTCTCTCTTCTCAAAGCTTTTGCTGTATTGGTCATGTGACTAGTGTGGGTGCTCATTGGCTGCTGCCGACTCACAGCTCCCTGCCCCTGTAGAGAGCATACATCCCCTCCTCCTTTCTTTTACTCTCTTTCTTTCCCTTTTTACCCCCCTCCCTCTCCTTTCTGACCCCACTCCCCTCTCCTTTCTACCCCCCATCCACCTCTCTCCCCTCTTCCATTACTCCTCCCAGGCAACCTGCGCTTACACTGATAGTGATGGTTATGACACACACACCTCAGATGAGATGTGAGTGCAGTGCATGGGGCAGCTGCTCTTAGGGAGTATAGCCTACACGCAGAAATGATCCGATAGTCGGGAACATCATTATGCCTCTAACTGTGTCTGCCTTCCACATCACGTTTCCCGCTTTGAAACACACACACACACACACACACCACACACACACACAGACACACACACCACACACACACACACACACACACACACACACACACACACACACACACACACACACCACACACACACACACACGCACACACACACAGTATCTCTGAGCCAGACAGACAGTAGTGTACCCTGACAGAGGCCTCTGTTGAAGCAGTGCCAAAGTCTAGAGTGAGAGAGAGAGAGAGAGAGAATTAATGAATGTACACGTTGGGTCTTGTTTTTTCTTGTGTTAGGCCGGTGTTTTTTTTTAGGGTGTGTGTGTGGTTCATTCTGGTTCAATCTCAGTCTGCGGCATTACTAAAGGCAAAATGAGAAACTGGAGTACGGTACACAACCTCACTTCCTGGTTTAACACATACCAGTATGTGTTTGTATACCCGTAAACATTTGATAGCAGTCGGTTAAGGTTAGGTCAGTAGCGCCACAGAGTGACAGTTACAGACAAAATGACAGTTCTGACTGGAAAACTGTCAATATGAACCATGACAAGGACAAGGACCAGGACAAGACAGAGAACATTCTTTGACATTAAGGCCAGCATAACCCTGTTGAAACKTGGTTAGATTTACCCATTTAATTGTTGCGAGCATATGAAGAGCGTCAACATTCTATCTTTGTTTTTATACAGTTCAGCCCAGCATTTAGCAATGCGGGAGAAACATGTTATGGACAACAAGCTTGGACAAATTTCCATCCTTGGATTGTGTGAAGCTTCTGTGGCTTCCAACAAAATAGACAGATTGTTCACAGAGAGAGACTGTTTCTGCACAGCCTTCATCTTTGGTTTAAGAGATGACCCTGATGGCATCTCGGTCGCCATCGCGACCGTCGCCCCCGGTTACCCGAGGAACAAGTCTCTCCCAACAAACATGTGTTCGCTGCTCACCACAAAAACACCAACACACAGAAACACACACAACGAACACACAGGGCTTTACCAGTCATCCAGTGCCCCTGCAGTAATGAGGCCGTGTTACATTAGCTTCAGTATGGTGCTCTGACAGGAGAGACAGGAACACAATGAGACAGATCAGATCAGTGGGACACAAACAATTCAGATGCTAATCACAAGCCGAGTAGCTACCACAAACAAAATGGCTGCCTACTCAATAGCATGGTGAATGAAGCAAACTACACTGAACAAAAATATAAACGCAACATGTAAAGTGTTGGTCCCATGTTTCATGAGCTGAAATAAAATGAACCCAGAAATATTCAATACGCACAAAAAACTTATTTCTCTCAAATGTTGTGCACAAATTTGTTTCCATCCCTGTTTGTTATTATTTTTCCTTTTCCAAGATATCCTTTTCCTTTTCCAAGATATCCAGAAGCTGATTAAACAGAATGATCATTACACAGRAGYACCTTGGATCCTGGGCCTAAACACCTCCCTCTGCAACTGGATCCTGGATGTCCTGACGGGCTGCCCCCAGGTGGTGAGGGTAGGTAGCAACACATCTGCCACGCTGATCCTCAACACTGGAGCTCCCCAGGGGTGCGTGCTCAGTTCCCTCCTGTACTCCCTGTTCACCCACGACTGCATTGCCAGGCACGACTCCATCATTAAGTTTGCAGACGACACAACAGTGGTAGGCCTGATCACCGACAACGACGAGACAGCCTATAGGGAGGAGGTCAGAGACCTGGCCGGGTGGTGCCAGAATAACAACCTATCCCTCAACGTAACCAAGACTAAGGAGATGATTGTGGACTACAGGAAAAGGAGGACCGAGCACGCCCCCATTCCCATCGACGGGGCTGTAGTGGAGCAGGTTGAGAGCTTCAAGTTCCTTGGTGTCCACATCAACAACAAACTAGAATGGTCCAAACACACCAAGACAGTTGTGAAGAGGGCACGACAAAGCCTTTTCCCCCTCAGGAAACTAAAAATATTTGACATGGGTCCTCAGATCCTCAAAAGTTTCTACAGTTGCAACATTGAGAGCATCCTGACTGGTTGCATCACTGCCTAGTATGGCAATTGCTTGGCCTCTGACCGCAAGGCACTACAGAGGGTAGTGCGTACGGCCCAGTACATCACTGGGGCTAAGCTGCCTGCCATCCAGGACCTCTACACCAGGCGGTGTCAGAGGAAGGCCCTAAAAATTGTCAAAGACCCCAGCCACCCCAGTCCATAGACTGTTCTCTCTACTACCGCATGACAAGCAGTACCGGAGTGCCAAGTCGAGGACAAAAAGCCTTCTCAACAGTTTTTACCCCCAAGCTATAAGACTCCTGAACAGGTAATCAAATGGCTACCCAGACTATTTGCATTGTGTGCCCCCCAACCCCTCTTTTTACGCTACTGCTACTCTCTGTTCATCATATATGCATAGTCACTTTAACCATATCTACATGTACATACTATCTCAATCAGCCTGACTAACCGGTATCTGTATGTAGCCTTGCTACTGTATATAGCCTGTATTTTTACTGTTGTTTTATTTCTTTACCAACCTATTGTTCACCTAACACCTTTTTTGCACTATTGGTTAGAGCCTGTAAGTAAGCATTTCACTGTAAGGTCTACACCTGTTGTATTCGGAGCAAGTGACAAATAAACTTTGATTTGATTTGTGCTGGGGACAATAAAAGGCCACTTTAAAATGTGCAGTTTTGTCACACAACACATTGCCACAGATGCCTCAAGTCTTCAGGGAGCATGGAAATTGGCATGCTGTCTGCAGGAATGTTCACCAGAGTTGTTGCCAGAGAATTGA
>NC_036854.1:25931488-25936488 GCF_002910315.2 Salvelinus sp. IW2-2015 | reverse complement strand
TGATGGGTTCGGCGTCCCTCTCCTCGTTAGAGACATCGTGTTGGCGGGACAGGTCGTCTGCTTTCTGACTCTTGGATCCCGGGCGATTGGCTAGTGTGAAATCGAACCTGTTAAAAAACAGAGACCACCTAGCCTGGTGAGCATTCAACCTCTTGGCTTCCTGAATGGAGACCAAGTTCTTATGGTCTGTCCAGATCATGAAAGGATGATGTTCCCCATTCCAACCAGTGTCTCCACCCCTCAAGGGCCCACTTAACTGCCAAGAGCTCCCAGTTGCCTACATTGTAGTTGCGTCCCGGTGGCGAAAACCGCTTGGAGAGAAAGGCGCATGGGTGCAGTTTCTTGTCCTCGTTCCGCTGTGAAAGGACCACCCCTGCTCCGGTGTCCGAGGCATCCACCTCTACCACACAGGGACGAGTAGGATCAGGATGAACAAGGATGGTCCAGAGGTGAAATGTCCCWTGAGTTCCATGAATGTCCTGTCAACCTCGGGAGTYCAGCAAAAACGGGTCTGGGACTTCCGGGTTAGGACTGTGAGAGGTGCTACCACCGCACCAAAGTTGCGTATAAAACGCCTGTAAAAATTGGCAAACCCGAAGATCCGCTGGACCTGCTTGAGTGAGGTGGGACGGGGCCAGTCGGCAACCGCCTCAACCTTTACGGGGTCCATTTGGATGCCTGCGGTAGAGATAATGTGACCCAGGAAGGAATATTRGGATACATGAAACTCACACTTCTCGATCTTGACATATAGTTGGCTCTGCAGGAGGCGTCTCAGGACTTGCAGTATGTGTTCTGGAAGGAGAAGATCAGGATGTCGTCGAGGTAAACAAAGACGAACCGATTCAACATAGCCCTAAGAGTGTCATTGACCAATGCTTGAAAGACTGCCGGTGAGTTCGATAATCTGAAAGGTATGACTAAATATTCATAATGATCACTAGGGGTGTTAAAGGCAGTTTTCCACTCATCTCCCTCCCTGATTCGCACCAGATTGTAAACATTGCGGAGGTCCAGTTTGGTGAAGAATTGGGCCCCTTGGGCCAACTCCAAGGCGACAGACATCAGGTTCAGCCCTGATGTCCGTAAGAAGGATGCAGGCCTCCATCCTTCTTACCCACGAAGAAGCCTGCACCAGCTGGAGATGTAGAGGGGCGAATGAAACCTGCATCCAGCGACTCCTGGATGTAATTGTCCATGACTGCTGCTTCAGGGGTCGAGAGGGAGTACAGACGGCCTCGGGGAGGTGTGGAGCCGGGAAGGAGTTCTAAGGCACAGTTGTATGGACGATGGGGGGGAAGGGTGGCGGCTTGCCTCTTACTGAAGGCCTCCCAGAGGTCAAAGTATTCGGGAGGGAGAGCGGAGAAGTCTTGGTCTTAAATGGATGCAGGAGGACACGGTGAGGCTCTTGGTGGGGGTCTTAGACACTTAGTCTGGCAGTCCTTACCCCAGTCTAGTAGGTGTCCCGTGGACCAGGATTATAGTGGGTTATGTAGTGCTAGCCAGCGGTACCCTAGGATAGGGGGGTTCATGGGATCAGTGATCAAAAGAAATCTAAGAGTCTCTGAGTGGTTCCCCCCAACCTGCAGTAGAATGGGCTTGGTCTGATATTCCACTTGACCGGAGCCAATGTGCCGTCCATCGAGGGCTTGAATCTGCAGAGGGATGATCAATTAAATTATCTACAGCCCCGGAGTCCATGAAGGCTTGAATCTGGTGCTGACGGTTGTCCCAGTGGAGGGTTGCGGGTAGTAACAGACGGTGACTGGGTAGCCGGGAGGTAACTGCACAGCTCGTCAGGGTCTCTTCTTGTCCTGGCGAGCCCTGGCGTTTCCCATTAGCTCTGGGCATGTAGCACGGAGATGGCCGACACCTCCGCAGTAGAGGCAGCAGCCTTTGCGCATGCGCCTGTCACTCACCTGTAGACTCCTCAATGCTGGGTTCGGGGGGCTTGTGGTGCTCAGGGAACCGGGATACTGGGGTGGTGTCAAAAAGGCGCTAGCGTTATCAGGGTCGCAAGGTCCTCTCCCAGTTCCCGAGAGGCCAGTTAATCCTTGATGGACTTAGACAAAACCTGGTGGAAAGCGGTGAACAGGGGCTCCGTATTCCACCCACTCTCGGYGGCAAGGGTGCGGAACTCAATGGCGAAGTCAGCCACTGGTCTGGCCCCTTGGCGGATGTTGAACAGTCGGCTGGCCGCTTATCGTCCGCTGACTGGGTGGTCGAAGACTCCTCGTAACTCTGCAATGAAGTCTAATATGGAGCTGCAGGATGGTGGCTGCTGTTCCCATATGGCCATTGCCAATGCCAGGGGCTTAGCCAAGAGTAGAGAGATGATGTAGGCAATCATGGCCCGATCGGTGWGGAACGAGGAGGAGTGTAGCTCGAACACCAGAGAACACTGAGTGAGGAACCCCTTGCATCCTCACGGGTGGCCGTCATAGCGCTCAGGGGCTGGGATCTTAGGTTCCCGGTGCAGGTTCCCTGGAGGAACTACGGCAACGTCTGTAGCACTGGGCAATGAGACTTGGACATTGGCTCCTCCTGGGTTGAGGTTGGACTGTGGTTGGAGGGAGTTGGTAAGTGCCCGGAGGGTCTTTGATATTTGGGATAGTTGTTCTTGCTGCCGCCCCAGCAGWGCTCCTTGGTGGGTTACAACATTTTTGATCTGGGTGATCTCTGCTGGGTCCATGTTTGTGCAGAAGCTTGCTGTGACGTGGTAAGGTTGGACCCAGGTGCAGAGAAGAGACCAGATGAGGAATCAGTGGTTAAGGATAAACATAATATTTTACTGAGAAACGATAGCCGCAGGATCACAGTACACTTGAAAAAACAACAAACACTAAGTCTTAAAAACTCACTCAGGAAACGACCGCACACCGCACACGACCGTAAACAATTCAAGCTTCTGCCAAGGACAACAGAAAACACATGTCTTATAACAGACAAATCATAATGAGTAAATTGGACACACCTGAGAGTCATTAATGTCTCTAGGACGGTCTCTGCCGCCCTCTGGTGACAGGTGGAACCACGACAAGACAGACTGCTTAAAATAGTGTGTTGTTAAAAGTAACATGACAATGTGCTTTGATTGCTTACCATGAATGGATATTGAAAGGATTWATGTAGTTGATGCTTCAGCGGGCTACTGCCTTGTAATCAATGGAAATGTTTAATCTCTCCTCAGGGTCTATTTCTGAACATTGACATACAGTATAGGTGTACGTAGAGCCATATATTTCGATTTGAAGTACTTGGCTCTGGGTGTACACAGTAAGACCTGTATTATTTTCAACCTATTGGAAATACTGCCTTCTGTATCGGCACATTGCATCTATCAACTTGAAATATATTTTCAATCTCGTCTGTGTTTTGTGGTAAAGTCGAAACATCCATAAACCGCCTCCCCGTTTTAGTCCCGTTGTAGCAGACGTGCTCGGGAACTCTCATCCATTTCCATTCATTATGGATGTGCTGTCGATTGGCCAATCCGCTCTGCCGACTTCACTGTCTCATTCTGGGCACACATTTGTCCCTGATCCATCCAACAAGCAACCCAAATTCCCTTAATTTGAATAAATATGGACGCTAAATCAAGTGGGATGATTTTTGGAGGATAATATATGTATTCATGAGTTCATGTTCAATCGATAGGACATCTTAGTAGATGGCTGAATATCGAGGCTTAGGTTTATGAGGAGATTGATTGGGCATTTTATTTGGTTTGCCATGTAATGCCAGCACGTGGTTGTCAAGCCTTTGACCCTAAAGTGATGAGACATTTCTCAATAATATCCCTCCGTAATCCAGCACCATAGTACGACCACTGCCATTTTAAATACAGCGGACGAGAGATGAGTATATAGTGTGAACCATTGCACTAAGAAGAAGAAAAATAACTAATTTCTCCTTTAACCAGCACCACATCAGCTCTATTCAACCTTCAAATACAGTACGAGAGGGCGAGAATGAACAATTTCTTGCAATGAGAAGAAGCTGGTACCAGGACAAGCTCAAAGTAAAACACTGCCAGGTTGTTCCAGTTACGGAATCTAAAATGAATTCTAGAATGTCTCCTGGAAATCAAACAGCGTTAGCCCCAGGTTTGGATGCTCCAATGTAGACATTTTGATTCCATCATGTCAGGTATGAGTCAGGGGAGTGAGTGGAAGGGTGGAGGTAGAATAGCGTCCCTGCTGCTCTCCTTTGCCCTGTCTGGGTAGAGATTATAGTATTCTTTGACGGCAGACAGCTCCCTTCCTCATTGCCCATGCAGGCGGCCGCCTGCCGGTTTTGGAAATCACCCGATCCCAGAGTCCATTATAGAAACAGAAACATGTCCAGGGATGCTTCATTTACATCTTTTGCATAAATAGAGAGACTGATACGGAGTGGCGGTGCTTGTAATACACAGTTCTCCTGTCGACCCCCCCACCCCTTTTAGCTGATACAGGGTGGCTGGTGCGGTAATAACACAGTTCTTCCTGCGTGACCCCCCCCCCCACTTCTGTAGACTGATACAGAGTGCTGGTGACTTATACACAGTTCTTCCTGCGTGACCCCCTTTTTGCGTTGTTGTTTCTGTGTACTGATTAGTTTCCCTCCAATGAGGTTGCATGTAAAAAAATATTAACATTATATTCATGCATGTATTTGTACTGTGACTGTTTGTGCTTACGTTAGTGTGGATGTTTCTGTGAGT
Organism: Salvelinus sp. IW2-2015; assembly: GCF_002910315.2. Taxonomy (NCBI): domain Eukaryota; kingdom Metazoa; phylum Chordata; class Actinopteri; order Salmoniformes; family Salmonidae; genus Salvelinus; species Salvelinus sp. IW2-2015. The sequence goes on along the minus strand of NC_036854.1, from coordinate 25,931,783 downwards.
TGGTGTGTGTGTGTGTGTGGTTGTGTGTTGGGTTTGTGTGTGTGTTGTGTGTTGGGGTGTGTGTGTGTGTGTGTGTGTTGTGGTGTGTGTGTGTGTTTGTGTGTGTGTGTGTGTGTGTGCTGTTGGGGTGTGGTGTCATCTGTAAAGAGTTTAGCTCAGTAATCTTCTCAGTATAGTCGCCTCCATTGGACATGAAATGCGCTCAGTTCATGAACTAGTCAGATTCTCCAAAGGTTGATGGAGAATGTCTTATATGTAACTGTTATAGTGGTTGTCTGATATGTAAGTTATCCAT
>NC_036854.1:25910920-25930950 GCF_002910315.2 Salvelinus sp. IW2-2015 | reverse complement strand
GGGAGAGATACTGTCCTAATCACTGTAAACGCGTCTATCACTGTACTGTTTATAACTGTAACCGTCTGTCACTGTAACTGTCTACAGTGTAACTGTCTACGTCACAGTAATGTAACTGTCCACGCACCTGAAACGTATTTAGTCACTGTAATGTAACTGTCTCTACTGTAAAGGGCTACCATGAGTAAACTGTCTACACACTGTAACTGTACTAGTGTAACTGTCTACCACTGGTAGACTGTCCATTCAATGTAACTATATACCACTGAACTACTGGTCCCCTAATTAACTGTCTACCACTGTAACTGTCTACTGGATGTAACTGTCTACCACTGTAACTGATAACGTGGTAAACTGTCTACCACGTAAACTTGTCCCATTAATGTAAGCCTGTCATAACCACTGAAACTGTCACTAATGTAACTGTCCCTATCGGTACTTAGCACTATGTCTACCAACTGTAACTGTCTATCCACTGTAAATGTCTAACCACTGTAACTGTTTCACTTCGACTGTAACTATACTGTAGCAAACTGTCTACTAGAATCTACGATGTCTACTAAGTACAGTCTACGCCTGAGACTGACATAACTGTCTAATAATGTAACTGTCTACCATGTATCTACCCGACTGTCTACCATAATGTTACTACTGTAACCTACCACTGTAACTGCTATGCAGTGTAACTACTGCTATATGTAACTGCCTATCAGTCTGTAACTGTCACACTTAACTAGTCCATGGACTGTCGACTATGTAACATGTCTATGCAACTGTCTACCACTTTAACTGTCTACCACCGTAATGTCTACTAATTTGTAACTGTCTACTCACTGTCATACTACTGTAACTCTACCACTGTCACTGTTTACTACTGTTAACTGTCTATCACTGTAGACTGTAACTCTCCTACCGACTGTAACTGTCCTAGCTACTGTATACTGTCTATCACTGTAACTGCCTATCACTGTACTGTAACTCCTGTACCGACTGTTACTTCCTACTTACTGGTAACTGTCTATCACTGTCTACCACTTTAACTGTCTACCACCGTATAATGCTTACTAATGTAACTGTCTATCGGAACTGTCTACTACTGTACCTGTCTATCACTGAACTTGTCTCTCCTGTAACTGTCTCATACAACTGTCTGACCAGCTGTCAACTGCCACCACTGTAAATGTCTACTAATGTAATGCGTCTACCATGTAACTGTCTACCTACTGTACTGTCTACTATAACTGTCTACCACTGTAACTGTCCTACCACTGTAACTGTCTACTACTGTCTAGCTGTCTATCACTGTAACTGTCTATCACTGTAACTGTCTACTGACTGTAACTGTCTACCACTGTAACTGTCTACCCACTGTAACTGTCTATCACTGTAACTGCCTATCGCTGTAACTGTCTACTACTGTAACCTGTCTACCTACTACTGTAACTGAAACTGTCATCACTGTAACTGTCTACGTAATGTAACTCTCTACCACTAACTGTCTACTACTGTAACTGTCTACCACTGTAACTGTAACTGTCTACTCCCTGTCACTGTCTAACCACTGTAACTGTCCTATCACTGTAACTGCCTATCACTGTAACCTGTTACACTTGACAGTTTAACTTCTATCACTGTAACTGTCTCCCACTGTAACTGTCTATACTGTAACTGTCTACCACTGTAACTGTTCTAGCGCACTTGCAACTGTCTACCACTGCAACTGTCTACCGACTGCAACTGATGCTACCACTGTAACTGTCCTCTCACTGTAACTGTCTACCACAGGACCTAACTACCGCGGGAACTGTCACCACTGTAACTGGAACTGTCACATTGGAACTGTCAGCATCTGACCTACCTACTCTTTCCTACCATTTTCACTACATTCATATTTCTGCAGTCATTCCATATTAATTCAAGTCTGCCATGTATCTATTAGTCTGCCATTCATAAACACTCTCATGTTGCTTTTCAAGCCTTATATAGCCAATGTAATCCTTAGATAGCCAATGTAAGCCACAGGATTTCATTATTCACATCTCATTGTCTAGTTCACAGAAAACACCAAGTGCTGTCACACTGTGTTGGAGTGTGGAGACCAAGTTCCCTTAAGACAGTGGGGAGCCCAAAAACTACTCATACACACACACACACACACACCACACACACACACAACACACACACACACACACACACACACACACACACACACACACACACACACACACACACACACACACACACACACACACACATTCTCTCAGAGGAAGAGAGAAATCAAGAGAGAAATCACAGCCTCGCTGTGCTTTGCAATGCTGCTGAGGGCCAGTGGACAGCAGAGCAGCCCTGCTGTGGATAGATTTGTCTGTCTCTACGGGGGCTGTGTCAGAAGCCTTATTTATAACCCCAGGCCCTGAGCCCACACCTGAGCGCTCAGCTCTCATCAACACGCCACATCAGCTAGTTGCTGAAAATATCTAATTTACATAAATATTCACACCCCTGAGTCAAGAATCACCTTTAGGAGCGATTACAGCTGTAAGTCTTTATGGGTAAGTCTATAAGACATTTGCACACCTGGATCGTACATTATTTGCCCTTTATTCTTTGAATTTTTTTCAAGCTCAGTCAAATTGGTTGTTGGGCATTGCTAGACTCTTAAGTCTTGCCATAGATTTTCAAGCCGATTTAAGACAAAACTCTAACTAGGCCACTCAGGAACATTCAATGTCATCTTGGTAAGCAACTCCAGTGTATATTTGTAGGTTATTGCCGTGTTGGAATTTGTCTCCCAGTGTCTTTTGGAAAGCCGACAGAAGCAAGTTTCCCTCTAGTATTTTGCCTGTGCTTAGCTCTATTCCATTTATTTTTACCCTAAAAAAACTCCCTAGTCCTTGCCGATGACAAGCATACCCATAACATGATGCAGCCATCACCATGCTTGAAAATATAAAGAGTGGTACTCAGTGATGTGTTGTGTTGGATTTGCCCCAAACATAACACTTTGTATTCAGGACATAACGTTCATTTATTTGCCCAATTTTTGGCAGTTTTACTTTAGTGGCTTATTGCAAACAGGATGAATGTTTTGAAATATTTTCACTATGTCATTTAGGTTAGTATTGTGGAGTAACTACAATGTTGTTGATCTATCCTCAGTTTTCTCCTATCACAGCCATTAAACTGTGTAACTGTTTTAATGTCACCATTGGCCTCATTGTAAAATCCCTGAGCGGTTTCCTTCCTCTCCGGCAACTGGGTTAAGAAGGTGTGTGATACACCATCCAAAGTGTACTGAATAACTTCACCATGCTCAAAGGGATATTCAATGTCTGCTTTTTTGTATTTAAATTTTTTATCTACCAATATGTGCCCTTTTTTGCGAGGCATTGGAAAAGCCCCCTGGTTTTTGTGGTTGAAACTGTGTTTGAAATTCACTGCTCGACTGAGGGACCTTACAGATAATTGTATGTGTGGGGTAGAGAAAATACTATTATTGCACACAGTGAGTCCACGCAACTTATTATGTCATTTGTAAAGCACATTTTTACTCCTGCATTTATTTAGGCCATAACAAAGGGGTTGAATACTTATTGACTCAAGACACTTCAGTTTTTCATTTTTAATTCATTTGTAAAAATGCCCCAAAAATGATGACACTTTTACATTATACGGTATTGTATGTAGGCCAGTGGCACAACATCTCAATTGAATACATTTTAAATTTAGGTAACACAACAACATGTGGAAAATTGGTCATCAACCCATCCTTAGCAGTGTTATAATAGGTGATTTAAAAGAAAAACCTTGCACTTTCAGTATAACCAAATTCACCAAATTGTTTCTATGAAAGTCAGTTGAGTGAGATACAATTGTCATATTTTATGTATAAAAAAAAACAACTCGGGCATTTCAAACCAAAAGGATAAAGTACTATATGTTTTTTGAGAATCACAACGTTAGTAATGAAAAGGTGTAGAATAGAGATACGGATCTTGATGTACGACTAGGCCCTGGGGGTATTCCGTATCGCCCTCACCACTCTGATCTAATGAGTTCTTCACCACTCTAATCTAATGAGTTCTTCACCACTCTGATCTAATGAGTTCTTCACCACCTCTAATCTACTGAGTTTCACCACTCTAATCTACTGAGTTCTTCACCACTCTATATCTAATGAGTTCTTCACCACTCTAATCATACTATGGTTCTTCACACCTCTGAATCTAGATGTCTTCACCACTCTGATCTACAGAGTTCTTCACCACTCTAATCTAATGAGTTCTTCACCACTCTAATCTAAGAGTTCTTCACCACTCTAATCTAATGATTCTTCACCACTCTAATCTAATGAGTTCTTCACCCACTCTAATCTAATGAGTTCTTCACCACTCTAATCTCAACTGAGTTCTTCACCACTCTAATCTAATGAGTTCTTCACCACTCTAATTAATGATTGCTTCACCACTCTAATCTAATGAGTTCTTCCCACTCTAATCTAATAGTTCATTCACCACTCTAACTACTGTGGTCTCACCACTCAGATCTACTGTGTTCTTCACCACTCTAATCTAATGATTCTTCACCACTCAATCTACTGCAGTTGCTTCACCACTCATAATCTACTGTGTTCTTCACCACTCTAATCTACTGAGTTCTTCACCACTCTAATCTAATGAGTTATTCACCACTCTAATCTAATGAGTTCTTCACCACTCTAATCTAATGAGTTTTTCACCACTCTAATCTAATGTTCTTCACCACTCTAATCTAATGCGTTCTTCACCCCTCTAATCTACCGTGTTCTTCACCCCTCTAATCTACTGTGTTCTTCACCCCACTAATCTACTGTGTTCAATAGAGCAATGCTGTGTCCTGGCATTCAACATGTCCTCATAGGAATACAACACAGATAGAACAAACGTCCACCCAAACACCATTAGCTCTGTAACATTCCCTCACCCAAATAGCCCCCCCACACATTAAAAATAAACCCTTTCTATGACACCACCAGTGAGAGTCCTGCTTTTCCCCCGGTGTTGCCTGTGATGTGAAATCACATCGGTCACCCCTTCACGTCACAAGCCATCAACTCACAACGCACAGCTACTTGTCCCTCCTAGGATCCTGTCCGTCAACGGCCCATTGAAGAATCCGCCCCCCAGGAACACTGAAAAAGACTATAGATAAAAATAGGTGGCTGAAATATTTATGGCGCTTGATGTTTTGGGTTGCCGGCCTAAAATAACCCCATAACCTCAGCTTTGCGGGCCTTTTGTTGCTGTGTTCAGCCAAAGTGACATGAGGACAATGTGGGGGCACATTGGTGGCACGTGGGCACTGTTATCCAGGATGGCACCTCTGTTTTGGGGCTGTCCTCCTCCCGCCGCCCTCCAAAAGGCAGAGGCAAGTTATCAGACTGACTGCCTCAACTCAAAGCCCCAATGCTGGATGAAAAAAATCCCAGCACTGCTTGAGTTATGTAAACCACAGAAATCACACCAATATTGCATTGGTTCACAGGTGGTAGGGTGGGGGTGGAGGGTTGTTTATGGGAGTGGGAGTGGGGGGCTAGGATATGCTCCTTATTGGTTGGTCTATAAATATGCTAATGATATGCCAATTCAGCATCAGTTGATAGGACATTCCAAAATACCATGGAAATGATTGCATCATAATACCAAATGCCAGGGTTGGAGCTTCCAAGCCGTTCTACTTATTCTAATTTCTATGGACGACACACACAGACGACACACACAGACCGCTGTTGGGCTCATCCCGCCCCTCATCCCCAAAGAAATAGCATGCTGGGTGAGGGACGGGACACAGCGGCCCAGTCTCCTGTCTCCTACAGGGCCTAAATAGCACCGTCAGTGACACAGCTCCACCCCGGCAAACTGACAAAGAGGACAAATTACAGAGGGGCAACAGAGACAGCTGTGTCTGTTCCAAAAATGCACACGCACACACGCAAATCAAGCTATTAATCTCAAATAACAGAACGCAACTGTTAAAAGTCTGTTATTTCACAAGCCACTCGACGGACAATTTCTCCAAAGTGAATCAGAAGGTGTCGCGACTTTTATAACTCTTCATTACGTCTGAGGCCAAAATATACAAATAAATAAATGGGTGTAGTTTGGGAAGTAGGCACCTGATGGTGAAGTTGGCATCTAATTGGCTGTATCTTGAGGGGCATGTACTGTACACATGGCAAATGTTGCTACGCTTAGAATAAACCTATGCTAAAGAACTGACTGCAATGCTTGTTTATCACTTGCTCTTGTGAGCGTCTAGTTCTTCATTTGATGTCAGTCGGCGCCACCGACTGAAAGGAAAGGGGGATACCTAGTCAGTTGTACAACTGAAAGGAAAGGAAAGGGGGATACCTAGTCAGTTGTACAACTGAAAGGAAAGGGGGAGACCTAGTCAGTTGTACAACTGAAAGGAAAGGGGGATACCTAGTCAGTTGTACAACTGAAAGGAAAGAAAGGGGGATACCTAGTCAGTTGGTACAACTGAAGGAAAGAGGGCGAGACCTAGTCATTGTATAGGGAAAGGGGGATACCTAGTCAGTTGTATAGGGAAAGGGGGATACCTAGTCAGTTGTATAGGGAAAGGGGGATACCTAGTCAGTTGTACAACTGAACTGTGTCTTCCGCATTTAACCCCACCCCTCTGAATCAGAGGTGCGGGGGGGGGCTACCTTAATTGACATCCAAGATTTTTGGAAAAATGTTTACGTGTCCTTTCCTGATTTAGATAGGTTTCTGCTTATAACTTCCGACATTTTGGTAAGGCTATTTGTTAGTCAACTTGTCTACAATTAGATAGATGCAGCTTCTCTTCTGTCCTTATATGTTGACCTAGAAGACTAAAGAAACCCTTGTTCACCAGAATAATGTCATTTTAAAAATGGATAGAATGAATGCTTCAGTCTAGTTGACATCAGTAAAGTTCTCTGTCATCTCTGCTTTTTTTTGCAAAGCAAAGACATTTAGGGACCGGGGAGTAAATGCAATAACAAAACAAACTGGAAATATTTTCTGTGCAAAACGTCCAAATGACATCAGTTTGACCGGTTATAAGCAAATAGAAAGCTGTGAAAATGTCACGTTTCTGATAAGATTTCAGTTAGGCTTTGATACATATTTTATGTGGTTGAAATACGATCAGCTTTTATGATGCTGATAAAGACAACACCTCCACAGATGTTCCCTAACTGCACATTCACGTTCTCTCAAGATGCTGAAATAAATAAATCATATTTCTCCACATCTGTTCTCGAGTCAACATTTTGCATATAATTTTACTGCAAGAATTGTGGAAGAGTTAATATTGAGGCTATGTGAGAGGTTTAAGACCTACAGCAGTGATGTAAAGTACTTAAGAAAAAATACTTTAAAGTACTACTTAAGTAAAAATACTTTAAAGTACTACTTCAGTAGTTTTTATGGGTATCTGTATTATTTCTGACAACTTTTACTTCACTACATTTCTAAAGAAAATAATGTACTTTTCACTCCATACATTTTCCCTGACACCTGAAAGTACTGGTTACATTCTGAATGCTTAGAAGGACAGGAAAATGGTCGAATTCACGCACTTATCAAGAGAACATCCCTGGTCATCCCTACTGCCTCTGATCTGACAGACTCACTAAACACAAATGCTTTGTCTGTAAATGATGTCTGAGTGTTGGAGTGTGCCCCTGGCTATCCGTCAAAAAATAAAAACAAGAAAATGGTTCTGTCTGGTTTGCTTAATATAAGGAATTTGAAATTACTTTTTACTTCAACTATAACTTTTGATATTTAAGTATATTTTAGCAATTACATTTATTTTTGACTTGGTAATATTTTACTTGGTGACTTTCACTTTTTCTTGAGTCATTTTCTATGAAGGTATCTTTACTTTTACTCAAGTATGACAATTGGGCACTTTTTCCACCACTGACCTACAGTCAGGGGCCATATTTCAGATTTCATCAGATTCCATTTAACCCATCGGAACAGTAGGCTACAGTTCCCGTGACGTGCCACAGGCCTATTTGAAGTCCCCGTCTTGTGACTGTCAAATGTGTATGGCGCCTCACAATCATCACACATAATCCTCTTTTGCCGCTTCACCAAATCTTTCCCAAACACGACTTTTCTGGCCTTCCCTTCTCTTTATTTTCAACTCTACATTTTGCAGCTTTTCTCTTATTGAATTAAACTACAACATTGTCCTTTTTGCCTCTGTGGATCGACGTAAAGTTATCTGCCCGCACCCAAAACCATTTGGTGTGTAGGCTGTTTGGTGTGTGTAGGCCTACAATTAGGCCCCAAAGTTTAGACTTACGCACTAAGGTCAGAGAGCCTAAAATAATGAAAGAAAAACCTCAACGTAGCATATAGATATAAATGACACAAGAATGATACATTGATGAATTGTTTAAAGGTATTGTTTTCTCTTAATTCTCTGGGTCTGAATATGGCAGCTTATGTACGCGACTTTGTGGTGGGGGGTGTGGGCGTTCGGCTAACTTTCACTCAGCCCTCCCAGCCCTCAGAGAGAGCACACAGAACACCCCAGGAGACACAAGGGATCCTAGACAATTATTTTATTTTTTACCTGGTAAGTTGATTGAGAACACATTCTCATTTACAGTAACGATATGGGGAATAGTTACAGGGGAGGATGAATGAGACAATTGTAAGCTAAAGATGATTAGGTGGCAATGATGGTATGACGGCCAGATTGGGAATTTAGCCAGGACACCAGGGTTAACACCCCTACTCCTACAATAAGTCCTATGGGATCTTTAGTGACCACAGAGAGTCAGGAGACCTGTTTAACGTCACATCTGAAAAACAGCACCCTACACAGGGCAACATCCCCAATCACTGCCCAGGGGCATTTTTTTAAACCAGAGGAAAGAGTGCCTCCTACTGGCCCTCCAACACCACTTCCAACAGCATCTGGTCCTAAAACAACATCTCTCTCAATACTATTCTATATTCCACTTTCCTGTCCTAGTGTCCCCCGCCTGCCGCTGTATACAGTATATATCTACCCTGGCCTGGACATAGTCACAGCGACAGCACCTGCAATCCCTGACATTGATTTAACCTTGGATCCAGCCTCAAGCCATCTGTTTTCAGCCCTGCCTCGCCCTGTCTTGAAGGGTTTGTGTCACTGTGGTGCATTGCAACGCAAGACTTTGCTACAATCTATTTAAACAATGTTCCACAATCTATTTCCCACAATCTACGCCCCATAGAGATCACGTAGGTTTCCTGACTCACCTGTTGTGGTGGCCGTCGTGGAGGCAGAAGGGAATCGGCAGGACATGGAACGAAAGAAAGAGGTAATAACAATCAACATGGGATCTGATTTGAGTGTATATTCATTCAGACGTGTTTTTGGTTAGTGAGCGGTCATGCATTGCAGTGGTTTGGACAAAACATCCACAGAGAACTGTTTAGAGGCTCCTCTCTGAACGAAATGTTAGCTATAGAAGAGACAGCGTGGAGGGAAGAAATGTTTAATTCAACAGTGAGGATAAAGAAGACATGAAGAAGTCATGGACCTCCAACATACTAGACTAAGAGAGACACCGGGACACAGCAGAAAGGAAGACAGAGAGAGAGAGAGATAGAGACACAGCAGAAAGGAAGACAGAGAGAGAGAGAGAGACACCGGGACACAGCAGAAAGGAAGACAGAGAGAGAGAGAGAGAAGAGAGAGAGAGAGACACCGAGACACAGCAGAAAGGAAGACATAGAGAGAGAGAGAGAGAGAGAGAGAGACACCGAGACACAGCAGAAAGGAAGACAGAGAGAGAGTGAAACTGGTGACACTGCATGTGGTGAGTGTGTGTGGTAGTTAGTAGCACACCCTGGACAACACAGGGTTAATGAGAACACTCCAGCACTGCCCAGACGCAGCAGTGCCTTGTGGGAAAGAGAAAACTCCCCAAAAAAGCCAAACCACGCCCCTCGGACAGAGTGTATCTTAGTTAGTCAGTCAGTCAGGCTGTCTAGACTGGGCTATTGGGTCGGTCCCAGCCCAGCCGTAGAGCCACATGCCCATGCAAGGTATTGGTCGACTCCTCTAATCCTCCAAGTGAACATCACACGCCACTGCAACAAACCTTCTGACATTGGGGCCACCACCACGGTGAGGGGCTCTGTGGGGTTGGCGAAGCATGGGAAGAAGGACTGGGCGGTGGGGTTCAGAACGGAACCTGGTGAGGTGGGGCTTTTGGTGGAAGAGGAGGAGGAGGAGCGGGACTTCTTTGGTATCTTCTGTGATGGGGATTTGGCCTTTTTGCCCCCCCTGGGGTAGAATTCAGGCATGGTTTTGGGGGAGCGGAGCGGGACTGGGCTGGGTGTGTCGAATGCCAGGCCCACAGGTAGGTAGCACGCTGGAGTGATGTCACTGAACTCAAAGCAGTTGTTGTTGTTGTTGAAGTGGTAGTCGTTGATGAGCCAGGAGCTGTCGGAGGGGGAGAAAGGGGGTGCGGTCGCTGTGAGCTCACTAGGCTTCTCCAATGGTGATAGGCCACGATCTGGTTGGTGGGTGGGGCTAAAACTCATGGCATCTTCAATATGGACATCCTGCATTGAAGTGTCATGATCAAACATCACTTTGACCCCTGACTCATGAACTGGGGAATCTAGGGAAAAAGTTGGGGAGAAAGCCTCTTTGTCATTACCCAGGCTGGCAGTCTCTGTATCCATAAGCAGGTATTGGTAGCTGGCGGTGAATGTGTCTCCAGGACACGTGGCCATGGGGAAGGTGCCTCTGGGCGAGAAGTCTCCATGACTGGTGGGCATGGAGACGGGGGTGGTAGGCAGGAGATCGCAGCCCATGGCAGGTGGAGGGGAGGTGGGGGCCATGAGAGGGAGCAGATTCTGGGTGAGAGATGGAGGGAAGAGGTCCTCACTGGCAGGGATCAGCCCCATGTTACCCATGCTAGAGTAGGGGTTCTCCATGGGCTGGGGGTGGGCGATGGGGGGCGCTAGTTGGTCTAACACCCCCTCAGGGAGGTGAGTGGCAGAGGAGGGCACGAAGGGCTCGGCTGTAAACCCCCACTCTTCTGGAAGCTTCTTCCTGCTCTTACCCCTCTTTCCCCTGCCTCCACTTCTCCCTGGCTCTTCCTGCTCCCAGCCCCCCACCATCCTGTCCCTGTCCTTCCGGGGGGAGACCCTGTGGTGGCCCTCTGACGGGATTGTGTTCTCAGCCTGAGTCTCCGGTTGGCCCCTGTCGTACACCTCGTCTCGGGGCCTCCTCTTCTTCTTCTTCTTCTGCTGTTGTTGTTGTTTGCAGTCATTTCCCTCGTTGCTCTCCATCTCCTCCCCCAAGGCCAAGGCCTCTCGGTGGGGCCGGCCACAGTCAGGAAGGTCCTCGGGGCTGGCCGCCAGGTGGCTTGCATGGTGACTGATCATTGTGGAGAAGCTTGGGGTGAACGGCAGGTCGGTGGGAATGCAAGCCTTGTCTGTCCAGCCATCGCCCAGGCCACCTTGTGTGTGAAGAGGGAAGAGAGTTTAAAGCAGGTATATACAGTGCATAAGTATTCAGACCCCTGGACTTTTCCCACATTTTGTTACGTTAAAGCCTATTGTAAAATGTATTGAATTGTGTTTTTTTCTCATCAATCTACACACAATACCCCATAATGACATCACAATACCCCATAATGACATCACAATACCCCATAATAACAAAGCAAAAACAGGTTTTTAGAAATGTTTGCAAATTTATAACAATAGAAATATATATATGACATTTACATAAGTATTCAGACCCTTTACTCAGTACTTTGTTGAAGCACATTTGGCAGCGATTACAGCCTCGAGTCTTCTTGGGTATGACGCTATAAGCTTGACATACCTGTATTTGGGGAGTTTCTCCCATTCTTCTCTGCAGATCTTCTCAAGCTCTGCCAGGTTGGATGGGGAGCGTTGCTGCACAGCTATTTTCATGTCTCTCTAGAGATGTTCGATCGCGTTCAAGTAAGGGCTCTGGCTGGGCCACTCAAGGACATTCAGAGACTTGTTCCGAAGACCCTCCTGCGTTATCTTGGCTGTGTGCTTATGGTCGTTGTCCTGTTAGAAGGTGAACCTTCGCCCCAGTCTGAGGTCCTGAGCACTCTGGGGCAAGTTATCATCAAGGATCTCTCTGTACTTTGCTCAATTCATTTTCCCTCGATCCTGACTAGTCTTCCAGTCCCTGCCGCTGAAAAATATCCTGATAGCATGATGCCGCCACCACCATGCTTCACAGTAGGGATGGTGCCAGGTTTCCTCCAGACGTGACGCTTGGCATTCAGGCCAAAGAGTTCAATTTTGGTTTCATCAGACCAGAGAATCTTGTTTCTCATGTTCTGAGAGTCTTTTAGGTGCCTTTAGGCAAACTCAAAGCAGGATGTCATGTACCTTTTACTGAAGAGTGGCTTCCTTCTGGCCACTCTACCATAAAGGCCTGATTGGTGGAGTGCTGCAGAGATGGTTGTCCTTCTGGAAGATTCTCCCATCTCCACAGAGGAACTCTAGAGCTCTGTCAGAGTGACCATCAGGTTCTTGGTCATCTCCCTGACCAAGGCCCTTCTCCCCCGATTGCTCAGTTTGGCCGGGCAGCCAGCTCTAGGAAGAGTCTTGGTGCTTCCAAACGTCTTCCATTTAAGACTGATGGAGACCACTGTGTTCTTGGGGACCTTCAAAGCTGCAGAAATGTTTTGGTACCCTTCCCCAGATCTGTGCCTCGACACAATCCTGTCTCGGAGCTCTACTCTCCTTTGACCTTATGGCTTGGTTTTTGCTCTGACATGCACTATTAACTGTGGGACCTTATATAGACAGGTGTGTGCCTTTCCAAATCATGTCCAATCAATTGAATTTACCACAGGTGGACTCCAATCAAGTTGTAGAAACATCTCTAGGATGATCAATGGAAACAGGATGCACCTGAGCTCAATTTATAGTCTCATAGCAAAGGGTCTGAATACTTATGTAAATAAGGTATTTCTGTTTACATTTTTGTATAAATAAAAAATAAAAAAACTGTTTTCGCTTTGTCATTATGGGGTATTGTGTGTAGATTGCTGAGGATTTTTTTTGTTGATATCCATTTTAGAATAAGGCTGTAACATAACAAAATGTGGAAAAAGTCAAGGGGTCTCAACACTTTCCAAAAGGCACTGTACTCACTCTTTCACTCTCTCTCGCAATGCATTTCTCAACCAGACAAAAGCGTGAACTTCAAAGGGCTCAAAACCATATTCAACAGTGCAGTCTAAGACATGAGAGTAGTAACAGTCACAGTGTGCAGCTGTGGACGCTCATTGGAGGTCCATTCAACGTAATGGAACTGGCTCTGTACAGGGGCTGCAACTTGTAACTTGCCACTGAACACTCAAAATGCAACATGGGTATAAATCACTCAGGCATTCTAATTGGCCCGTTGCCTTTGTGCTCCTGTGTGAATGAATAGTCACAGGGAGGGATTTAAGGGTGATACTGTGACTCAGTGTTACCCTAGGGACATGCTGGAGTACTGAATGGGATTTTAGGAGGAGGAGAAAGATGTGTTTACTTCATAGTGAGTGGGTGATTGAATGCAAGAAATACAAACGTAAACACAGGTATTGGTCAAGCACACAGAAACAGGCACAGCACAATACATAGTACAATGCACAGTACAATGCACAGCACAATGCACAGTACAATACACAGTACAATACACAGTACCATGCACAGACGTATAAGATAGTTCTTTTTGTTGCATGTTATAACTTAAGGAGAAGACTATTAACGCGAAAGAAGTTTGTTTGCTAGGGATCCGGTCCTGATCAGGGGTCCTTTATATGTGGGATATGTGAAGAACTTACATTTTTCGGGGTGGGGTGCTCATTTTCTCAGATTCGTCCTTAATGTTTTCTGTCTTCTTTCATGTTGAGTTCTTGAAAGGCCTCTGCTTCATAATAATCAATTTCTTGCATGACCTTTTCTCATGAGGGTTCTCAGATATGATTAATGTTTCGTTTTTCTCCTATTATATTGTGGTCTACAGTTTTCAGAGGTTGATCTGAGGTTGATTGGTCTTTGGATAGAGAAGATATCAGTTATATATTTGAGTTATTATTTAGATCATAATCTAATAGGAATATTTATTGGAGAGGTGTGGGAGACATGACTCCTAAGATCATATTTACCTATCTGAAGACTCTTTGTGTGAGTACGTGATTGCTGATTTGGCTAGTCTTCTGTTGTGGCTAGAGATTTTCCCATGCCTTGATGATGGGTGGTGAATTTGGTTCAGTGGGGATTGGTTTATCTCATATTGAGAGAAGAGGTCATCCCAATTCGCTTGAAGGTTTCTCATCAAGTGCCAATAGGACATGCCCTGTAGAGTAGATGGATAAACCAATCTCACATTATTTACTTATTTGCATTACTCTAGTGCCGATATTTCTTTCTGCTCAGTACTTTTTTTTTTTGACTATTTTGATTCAGTGCCAAGTTACTTTTTACATCTCAGTTACTCTTACTACTCTCAGTGTTCAGTAATGTTTTACATTTTGCATTATGTATGTATACCTCAGGTGCAGTTTAGTATCCTTTTTTTTGTCTCAGTACAGTTTTATATCTTCAGTTGCCAGATTTACGTTAACCCTTCAGTACCTATTTGTTATCTTACTTATTATCCTTCAGTGCATGTTCGTACTCTTAGTATTCTAACTCATGCCAAAGTTAATTACTCTTCAGTATTACTACTCAGTGCAATGTTATATACCTTCTCAGTACTACCTACCTCTCCAGTGGCCTAAGTAACGTAACCTTTCAGTAGTTAGCTACCGTAGTACCAAGTTAGTACCTCTCAGTCTTTACTACTTTTTTCAAGTACCTAAGTTACATATCTCATATCTATTCCTCAGTGCGGAGTAGTTTCTCATTACGACCTACCTCAGTACCTTTTTTAAGTTAATATCTTCAGTATTACTACTCAGTATACCGTAGTTTATCGTATTCATTGCTACTCAACATTTCGAGTGCCAGTTTAGGTGCTTGATGTGTTATGTTTTCAGTTGTCTGCTTCTGTCTTGTCTCTTCTCTTATTCTTTTTCTTTCTCTCTCTCTGTCTGTCTGTTCCTATTGGATATTTAGCATGTTATGGTGCATTTGTACAGTCATATGCAATATCTAGGGGTGTGCAAATCTGATAGTGTTGTATCTGGTAGCCGGCCATTTCTCTACGCCACTTATTGAATGTTCTCATTATTTTATCGGTGCTGGTATATTTCTCAGCGGTGCTAGCAGTGCCATAACTTCCTCATTACCTATGCCCAGTATCAGTTTTGATGAGTGTTGGGTTTTGGCTGAAGGCTTTAGGGCTTAGAGCATTTCAGGTATATCCCCCCTCACTCGTTGGGTAGTTCATCTCTCCAGTCAACCCAATCCACTCCTTGTGTGTATTCGACTCAGAGTATCTATTTTTTTGTTTTTTGTTTTTGTTGTCCTTCTTTACGTTCGTGGCATTTAAATGGAACGTTTCTTTTTTGTATAATATAAAGTCTAGGTAGGTATTCTCTCTTTGTCATTGAGGGGTTCTATAGTTAGAGCTGTGGTTATTCACGCCATTCACGGGGGTAAACCCTGCTGGGAATTAGTGTACCAAACCGTAGTCTTTCCGCATGGTATAGTGAATACTGTAATTGTGATAGATGTTGTGGCTTTGTCATTCAGACTATTCTCCTCTAATCACCATTGGTTATCATGGCTAATAGGAAATCTTAGACCCGAGTGTTCGTTGTCTATGATATAACTATCACATAAGGAATGAGAGTTCTGTACTGAGAAGTCATCATTGTGTTAGGTTACTCGACTACGTAATTAGTGGTCTGTACCGTTGTGTGTCACTTGTGTTTAGGTTATTACACAGGGAAGTTGGTTTGTTACGCTGGAAGTGTCAAAGTGTAAGGTTAATATAATACGGAAAGTTGGTCTGATACCTCGTGTAACATGATATACTTTGTTGTTTTACTACTATCTCGCTCTCTAAAGTGCGCTCTGTTAATAGTGTCACAAGTGTTAGCGTTTTACACGGAAGTGGTCTTGATCACCCTCGTGGTCAAGTGCGTTATGGTCTCTTACTACAGGAAGTGGGTCCTGTTACCTTATTAAATATTGTTCTTTCCATTGTGGTTAGGTTTCTAATCAAGTATTGGTCATGTACTGTGCAGTGTTAGAGTTATATACACAGGGAAGTTGGTACTGTTAACGGTGTCAACAGGTGTTATGGTTTATACACGTTTAAGTGGTCTTGTAAACAGTTGGGTTCACTAGTGTTAGGGTTTTCTCGTACATCAGTATAGATGTCTGGTCCTGTGCTACGAGTATACAGTGTTAGGGTTCTACTACATCAGTTAGTGGTCGTGTTGACAGTGTCGACTAGGTGTGTAGGTTTACACCGTAGATGGTCTGTTACCAGTGTGTCCAGTGTTAGGTTATTTACACGGAAGTGGGTCTGGACGTGTATTTTGCAAGGTGTATCGAGGTTAGCGTTTATTCAAGTAGTGGTGTTTGGTACCGTGTCCAGTGTTAGGTTACTACACGAGTAGTGGTCTGTATGTGTCATAGTGTAGGTTACTACACGTAAGTTGTTGTACTTGTGTCACAGTGTTAGGTTACTACACAGTAAGTGTGTCTTACCGTGTCACAGTGTTAGGTTACTAATTTCATGGTCAGTGTCGGTGTACACACAGTGTATGATGTCTATGTTAGGTTACTACACAGGAAGTGTCTGTACCGTGTCCAGTGTTTAGGTTACTACACAGGAATGGTTGTACTCGTGTTCCCAGTGTTAGGTTACTACACAGGAAGTGGTCTGTACCGTGTCACATGTTAGTTACTACACATAAGTGGTCTGTACGTGTCCATTGTGTTAGGTTACTACGTAAGTGGTCTGTACCGTGTCACAGTGTTAGTTACTACACAGTAGTCTTGTTCTGTACGTGTCACAGTGTTAGGTTATACACAGGAAGTTGTTGTACGCGTCACAGTGTTAGTTACTACACAGGAAGTGGTCTGTACGTGTCCAGTGTTAGTTACTACACAGGAAGTGGTCTGTACCGTGTCCAGTGTTAGGTTACTACACAGGAAGTGGTCGTGCGTGTGTCCAGTGTTAGTTACTACACAGGAAGTGTCTGTACGTGTCCCAGTGTTAGGTTTATACCCGGAAGTGGTCTGTACCGTGTCCCAGTGTTAGGTACTACACAGGAAGTGGTCTGTACCGTGTCCAGTGTTAGGTTACTACACAGTAAGTGGTCTGTACGTGTCACAGTGTTAGGTTACTAACAGTAAGTGGTCTGTACCGTTCACAGTGTTAGGTTACTACACAATAAGTGGTCTGTACCGTGTCCCTGTGTTAGGTTACACAGGAAGTGGTCTGTACCGTGTCCCAGTGTTAGGTTAACTACACAGTAGTTGGTCTGTACCGTGTCACAGTGTTGGTTACTACACAGAAGTGTCTGACTGTGTCCCATGTTAGGTACTACACAGGAAGTGGTCGTGTACGTGTCCCAGTGTTAGGATTTACTACACAGTAAGTTGGGTTCGTACCGTGTCACAGTGTTAGGTTACTACACGTAAGTGGTCTGTACCGTGCACAGTGTTAGGTTACTACAAACAGTACGGGTCTGTACCGTGTACAGTGTTAGGTTACTACACAGTAAGTGTCTGCATGTCCACTAGCCTGTTTGTGTGAAAGAGTTGTAGATGCAAACAGATTGAAAGCCTGTGTAAGTTCATGGTTGGGAGAGAAGAGAGAGGACCAAGGTGCAGTGGTAAGTATTCATTATCTCTTTTAATAAAATGAAATGTCGAACAAAACAACAAAACACGAGAACGAAACGAAACAGTCCTGACGGTGAAATACAAAACACAGAACAGAAAATAAATCACGCACGAAACACAGGTGGAAAAAGCTACCTAAGTATGATTCTCAATCAGAGACAAATAACGACCTGCCTCTGATTGAGACCATACCAGGCCAACGCAAAACAGCAACATAGAAAAAGAACATAGACAACCCACCCAACTCACGCCTGCTATACTAAACAAAGACATGAACAAAAAACTAAGGTAGAACGTGACAGGCCTGAGGGTGAAAGATCAACTTTGCAGGCATCCTGCCTCTGGAATGATTCAAGACTCCTGAGCTTGCCTGTGTTGTAGAGATAATTTGTTCGGGAACCTCGATATGGCAAACGAATTTGATCAGTACAATATCTGAATGCATATTGCGTTCATGTTTATCCTGAAAGACCCTCTTGTAGTGAGGGGGGGGGGGGGAAGTGTCCTGGCTGTTATGACTCAACACCTGCACGCACCCCCGTCCTCGTCAGAGACACTCATGGGAAGCATAACTACCCACATTAGCAAAGCAAAACATCTGCTGCAGAAGTGCATTGAGTATGTTAGTTAGTAGGGTTTTGGGTGAGGTGCGTGTTCGCGGCAATGTTACGGCCTGCATGGGTAGTTAGCTGGAGCTAAGTGCGGTTGTGGTCGCTGAGCGAATGGTGTGCCGGGGGTGTTTTGTAGCCTAGGACCAGTAGTGGACGAGGGCTAATAAGTGTTGCGCTGATCGAACATGCAAGACTGGCGTTAGTCGAGTGGGAGCAGTGTGCGCCCAGACACTGGCAGATCCTAGTAGGTGAGTGTTGACTGCGAATTGGGGCAAAAAGGTACAAGCAGTGGTCGGCAGCAGTTCTCTTGATAATCCATTAGAGCAGCAACCTTCAAGTCTGATCTCGCGCTTAACCTGTACAGTCGTACAGACCTGCCTGTAGGGCTGATACACTGAGCGATGCAAATAAGTTTCGTACATGGGACGAAGCACGACGGCTTACCTTTGTTGCTGTTCTCGTTAACAGCTTTCCAGAGCATCGAGGGAAGGCTTCTAAATGCTGCTTATTGTCACCCGTCTCTGCTCTTAACATATTACGTCAGTCTTGTCGTGTGTGTGTGTGGTTGATTCATGTAAAAATACGACTAGAGAGAGATAAACGTTATAGGGACCAAAGAGATGTTCCGTTAGAGTTATACACATTCAGAGAGACAACTGAGGCACATTGAGCAGCCTTGGGTAATCATTCCTCTAAATCCCATCCTCTCATCGCTCCATTCCTCATCCTCCATTTCTCCTTCCTCAGAACGAGCACAGCTTTATGAGCAACTTGGCAGCACGGGGCTCTAATTTTAACTAGCTACTCATCATTCAAACAGTCCAGAAAAAAAAAAAATATGATTGACCTTATAAACTGGGTGGTTCAGGTCCTGAATGCTGATTGGCTGACAGCCGTGGTATATCAAACCGTATACATGTGTATGAAAAAACATGTATTTTTGCTCTCTAATTACGTTGGTAACCAGTTTATAATAGCAATAAGGCCCTCAGGGGTTTTTGGTATATGTTCAATATACCACGGCTAAAGGCTGTATCGGCACTCCACGTTGACTGTGGTATATTGACCATATACCACACTCCTCTGGCTTATTGCTTCAATAAACTCTACGTCTGATTTACTGCACGATGTTGTTCTAGAAATGTACAAGAATTTTGTGTTTCCTGCTTTTCATAGCTGTGTTTATGTTTGTGCATGGTACTGTGTATTGTACTGTGTATGGTACTGTGTATTGTACTGTGTATTGTACTGTGTATTGTACTGTGCATGTTGTTGTGTGCTTGACCAATACTTGTTTATGTTGTGTGCATGGTAGTGTATTGGTACTGTGTATTGTACTGTGTATTGTACTGTGTTTTGTACTGTGCATTGTACTGTGTATTGTACTGTGTATTGTACTGTGCATTGTACTGTGTATTGTACTGTGTTATGTGTACTTGCATTGTACTGTTAATTGTGTATCGGGGGGGGGGGGGGGGGGGGGGGGGGGTGTGTATTGTACTGTGTATTTTAGTGTGATTGTACTGTGTATGTGACCTGTGCATGTTTCTGTGTGTTGACAATACTTTGTTATGTTTGT
>NC_036854.1:25904256-25910895 GCF_002910315.2 Salvelinus sp. IW2-2015 | reverse complement strand
ATTGTTACTGTGATTGACTGTGTCACTGCATGACTGTGCATTTACTGATGTTATTGGTATCTGTGTTCTATCTCGTGAGCAATAGCCTACTTGTATTTTACTGTGTATTTTACTGTGCATTGTTATCTATTGTAACCTGTGATATTTACTGTGTTATTGTTTTACTGTGCATTGTACTGTGTTGTACGTGGATGTATGTTCTGTGTTGCTTGACCAATACCTTTGTTTATGTTTGTGCATGGTACCTGTATTGTACGTGTGTAACTGTGCATTGTGCTGTGCATTGTACTGTGCATTGTACTATGTATTTTGTCCTGTTCTGTGTGCTTGACCAATACCTGTGTTTACGTTTGTATTTCTTGGCATTCAATCACCCGCTCACACTATGAAGCTAAACACATCTTTCTCCTCCTCCTAAAATCCCATATCAGTCTCCAGCTTTTCCCCTAGGTACACTGATCACGTATTACCTTAAAATCCTCCCTCTGTAGCTCATTCACACAGGAGCAAGTCAAAGCACACGGTCAACAATACACAGTACAATACACAGTACCATGCACAAACATAAACAAAGGTATTGGTCAAGCACACAGAAACATGCACAGTACAATACACAGTACAATACACAGTACAATACACAGTACAATACACAGTACAATACACAGTACCATGCACAAACATAAACACAGCTATGAAAAGCAGGAAACACAAAATATCTTTGTACATTTCTAGAACAACATCGTGCAGTAAATCAGACGTAGAGTTTTATTGAAGCAATAAGGCCAGAGGAGGTGTGGTATATGGTCAATATACCACAGTCAACGTGGAGTGCCTGGATACAGCCTTTAGCCGTGGTATATTGAACATATACCACAAACCCCTGAGGGGCCTTATTGCTATTATAAACTGGTTACCAACGTAATTAGAGCAGTAAAAATACATGTTTTGTCATACACATGGTATACGGTTTGATATACCACGGCTGTCAGCCAATCAGCATTCAGGACCTGAACCACCCAGTTTATAAGGTCAATCATATCTTKTTTTTTTTTTCTGGACTGTTTGGAATGATGAGGTAGCTAGTTAAATTATAGAGCCCCGTGCTGCCAAGTTGCTCATTAAAGCTGTGCTCGTTCTGAGGAGAGGAGAAATGGAGGGATGGAGGAATGGAGCGATGGAGGGGGATGGGATTTAGAGGAATGATTACCCAAGGCTGGCTCAATGTGCCTCAGTTGTCTCTCTGAATGGTAGAACTCTAACGGAACATCTCTTTGTGGTGCCCTATAACGTTTATCTCTCTCTAGTCGTATTTTACATGAATCAACCACACACACACACACGACAAGACTGACGTAATATGTTAAGAGCAGAGACGGGTGACAATAAAGCAGCATTTAGAGCCGTTCCCTCGATGCTCTGGAGAGCTGTTAACGTTGATGAACAGCAACAGGAAGGTAGCCGTCGTGGTTCTCTCTATGTACAGAAGCATGGTTTGATGTGGTACAGCATCCCTACAGGTTGCAGGTGTCTGGCTGCGCGACTGGCTCCATGACTAACGCAGCGGAAGGATGTCGTTTGGCATGTACTGGGAGTCACTGCAACACTTCTGTTCCACTGGGTTCCTAGCACTTCCCCTCGCAACCTCGCTCAGCGCACACACACGCTTAGCTAGCTAACTACCATGCTAGGCTAACGGTAACATTGGGAAAACACAAGGCACCTCACCATAACCATGACTAAGACGTGACACATTAATACGTAATGACTTCTGCAGCAGAGGATGTTTTGTTTGCTAATTGTTGTGGTAGTTATGCTTCCCATGAGTGTCTCTGACGAGGGAGGGGTGTGCTGCATTGTTGAGTCATAACAGCCAGGACACTTCCCCCCCTCCCCCCCCTCACTAGCAAGAGGGTCTTTCAGGGATAAACATGAACGCAATATGCATTCAGATATTGTACTGATCAAATTCGTTTTGCCATATCGAGTTCCGAACAAATTATTCTCTACAACACAGGCAAGCTCAGGAGTCTGGAATCATTCCAGAGGCAGGATGCCTGCAAAGTTGATCTTTCACCCTCAGGCTGTCACGTTCTGACCTTAGTTCTTTTGTTATGTCTTTGTTTTAGTATAGTCAGGGCGTGAGTTGGGTGGGTTGTCTATGTTCGTTTTTCTATGTTGTGTTTTGCGTTTGGCCTGGTATGGTTCTCAATCAGAGGCAGGTGTCGTTAGTTGTCTCTGATTGAGAATCATACTTAGGTAGCCTTTTTCCACCTGTGTTTCGTGGGTGATTATTTTCTGTTCTGTGTTTTGTATTTTCACCGTTCAGGACTGTTTCGTTTCGTTCTCGTGTTTTGTTGTTTTTGTTCGAGTATTCATTTTCATTAAAAGAGATAATGAATACTTACCACGCTGCACCTTGGTCCTCCTCTCTTTCTCCCAACGATGAACGTTACACAGGCTTTCAATCTGTTTGCATCCTACAACTCATCAGATCTCAGCGATCACTGCTCATTGCCTCGTAAACGCGGCCACGGGTCTGCACGGTCAACCACACGACCGACCCCTCATCACGTCAAAGGTCGCTCCCTAAAACACTTCTGCTAGCTGGGGGGGCCCTTCTAACGCTGGCCCGGGTTACGCCGTGTTGGAGGAAATGATCCGAGCCTCATTCCCGTGCATAGGATAGCGCTGGTCCATTTCCTTAAATACTGGGGGTCTGCCGACCATAATTAGACAGCTACATGGCCGTTCAAAAAATGCAGAACCAAGAACTATATAACCCCCTTGGTTCAGCCTCCAGACCTGACTCCGCGGCTCGACCAAGCACAAAAACATCCTTGCGAACGCAATAGCAATCGAAGAAGGCCCCCGCGTATCAACATGCAAGGAAGCATACAGGAACGCAATACACGCAGATCAGTCAGGAAAGCAAAGGCCGCTTTTCAAGCAGAAAATTCGCTCACTGTGTAGCTCTAAACTCCCAAAAAAGTTCCTGGATACTGTAAATCCAGGAGATACCAAGAGCACTCCTCCCAGCTGCCCAACTTCACTGAGGCTTAGTACACGGCAACTCACACGAATAATCCTGATAATCGAAACTTCAACAAGCATCTTCATATGGCTGCCACGCTTCTTCCTGGCGACTCCAACTTGGCCAACAGCCCCCCCCCGCCCTGCCCCCCCACCCCATCCCGCCTACTCCTTAGCGCCAGCAACCCCCAGACTTCTCCTTACCCAAATCCACAGATAGCAGATGGTTCTTGAAAGAGCTGGAAAGACTGGACCCATAACAATCAGCTGAGGGACTTGAACAATCTGACCCGCCCTATTTTGAAACTGTCCGAACGCGCCATTGTCGCACCCCCCTTTACCAGCCTGTTCAATACCTCTCCTCGATATCATCTAGATCCCAAGGATTGGGAAAGCTGCCAGCCGTCATCCCGCTCTTCAAGGGGAAACACCTGACCCAAACTGTTACAACCTATATCCATCCTGCCCTGCGCTACTAGTCATTCGAAAGACCAATCAACAAACCAATTAACACTGACATTCTCGAATCCCACCGTACCTCATCCACCCTTGCCATATCGCGGTTTCCGAGCCGGTCACGGACATGCACCTCAGCACGCAAAGTACTAAACGACATCATAACCGCCATCGATAAAGACATTACTGTGGCAGCCGTTTCATCGACCTGCCAAGGCTTTCGAAACTCTGTCAATTCACCATATTCTTATCGGCAGCTCAGTAAGCCCGGTTTTCTAATGACTGCCCTTGCCTGTTCACCAATACTTTGCAGACAGAGTTCAAGTGTGTCAAATCGGAGGGCATGTTGTCTCGTCCTGTCTGGCAGTCTTATGGAAAGGGGATTACCCACAGGGTTCAATTCTCGGGCCGCATGACTTTTTCTCCTTTCCACATCAAAATGAGATGTTCTTATTGCGTGCGGACGACTTACCCTGATCACACTAGCAGACGGACACCATTATATATAAGATACTGTCCGGCCCAGCTTTTGCGACACTGTGCTATACCTTCTCTTTAACCTGCTCAACGAGAGCTTTCAATGCCAAATAACATCACTCCTCCGATGGCCTCAATCTGCTTTCTTAAACGCTGTAACCAAATGCCATTGTTTTTTTTTTTTTTTTTTTTTTTTGTTTTTCTGTTTTTTTTTTTTATTATTTTTTTGTATTTTTTTTTTTGTATTTTTTTTGTTTTTTTTTTTCACAGTTCGCTTGCCTGCTACCCGCACTAGCCGACTAGGCTCACAACCACCTGGAGGTTCCCCGGGGGATCGGCGTACGGACCTAGAAATTTATGTGGAGCATCATAAGTACCTAGGTGTTCTGGCTAGACTCAAAAAACTTCTCCCTTTCCAAGACTCGATACTCACATCTCAATCCAAATTCAAACATCAGAATCGGCGTTTCCCCCCCCCCCGCCCCCCCCCCCCTCTTCTCCTCCTCCTTCCCCCTTCCTTCTATTCCGCAACAAACGCCCTCATCACGCCCGCCAAAAACTTAACCCTAGTAAAACTGACTATCCTGCCCGATCCTCGACCTTCGGCTCGATGTCATCTACCAAAATAGCTTCCATGACCACTCTATACTCATCAACTGGATGGCAGTTTATCACAGTCATTCGTTTTGGGTTACTAAAGGCACTTCTTATCGGACCCAACTCACTTGCTGGACCTGTATGCTCCTTAAGGTTCGGACTGGCCTCGCTAAGCAATGTTCTCGTCAGACCCACTGGCCAAGGTCATCTATCAAGGCCTATGCTTAGATAAAGTGCCGCCTTATTCTCAGTTCACTGCTCCACGATTTTGGCTACACCCCAACCCGCAGCACGGCGCGCTCCAGCAGGTGTAATCTCACTGATATCCCTTAAAGCTAAAACCTCATTTTGACGCCTTTCTTCTTCCAGTTCTTGCCTGGCCTGCGACTGGAACGAAATGCAAAAATCTTGAAGTTGGAGACTTTTATCTCCCTTCAACAACTTTAAAAATCTGCTATCCCGAGCAGCTAACCGATCGCTGCAGCGGTAACATAAGTCCATCTTGTAAACTACCCAACCCCAATTTGTACTGCTACACCACCCCCTGATACTTGCTTTAGTTTATTTACTTTTTGCTGCTCTTTTTGGCACACCTAGTACCACTATCTCTTTGTGACATGATGCATCCTTGATTGAATTTATCAGCTCCAGTGTTAATTGCTAAATTGTAATTATTCGATTTATTGCTACCTCATGCCTTTTTGCACACATTGTATTAGATTCTCTTTTTTTCTACCATGTTATTGACTTGTTTATTGTTTACTCCATGTGTAACTCTGTGTTGTCTGTTCACACTGCTATGCTTTATCTTGGCCAGGTCGCAGTTGCAAATGAGAACTTGTTCTCAACTAGCCTACCTGGTTTAAATAAAGGTGAAAAAAAAAAAGAAAATAAGAAAAAAAAAAAATTGTCACTCAGCATTCTCCTAATACCCAGGGTTCACATGGCTATTAGCACAACTGAGACCCCGTGTTAGGTACTACACAGGAAGTGGTCTGTACCGTGTCCCAGTGTTAGGTTACTACACAGTAAGTGGTCTGTACCGTGTCACAGTGTTAGGTTCTACACAGGAAGTGGTCTGTACCGTGTCACAAGTGTTAGGTTACTACACAGGAAGTGGTCTGTACGGTGTCACAGTGTTAGGTTACTAACACAGTAAGTGGTCTGTACGTGTCAGTCACAGTGTTAGGTTACTACACAGTAAGTGGTCTGTACCGTGTCACAGTGTTAGGTTACTACACAGGTAAGTGGTCCTGATGTGTCACAGTGTTAGGTTACTAACACAGTAAGTGGTCTGTACCGTGTCCCAGTGTTAGGTTACTACACAGGAAGTGGTCTGTACCGTGTCACGTGTTAGGTTACTACACAGTAAGTGGTCTGTACGCTGTCACAGTGTTAGGTTACTACACAGTAAGTGGTCTGTACCGTGTCACAGTGTTAGGTTACTACACAGTAAGTGGTCTGTACCGTGTCACAGTGTTAGGTTACTACAACAGGAAGTGTCTGTACCGTGTCAGCAGTGTTAGGTTACTACACAGGAAGTGGTCTGTACCGTGTCAACAGTGTTAGGTTACTCACAGAAGTGTCTGTACCGTGTCACAGTGTTAGGTTACTACACAGGAAGTGGTCTGTACCGTGTCACAGTGTTAGGTTACTACACAGAAGTGGTCTGTACCGTGTCACAGTGTTAGGTTACTACACAGTAAGTGGTCTGTACCGTGTCACAGTGTTAGGTTAACTCACAGTAAGTGGTCTGTACCGTGTCCAGTTAGGTACTACACAGAAGTGGTCTGTACCGTGTCACAGTGTTAGGTTACTACACAGTAAGTGGTCTGTACCGTGTCCCAGTGTTAGGTTACTACACAGGATGGTCTTGTACCGTGTCCAGTGTAGGTTACTACACAGTAAGTGGTCTGTACCGTGTCACAGTGTTAGGTTACTACACAGTAAGTGGTCTGTACGCGTGTCACAGTGTTAGGTTTACTACACCAGTAAGTGGTCTGTACCGTGTCACAGTGTTAAGGTTACTAACACAGTAAGTGGTCTGTACCATGTCCCACTAGCCTGTTTGTGTGAAAA
>NC_036854.1:25893502-25901492 GCF_002910315.2 Salvelinus sp. IW2-2015 | reverse complement strand
GCCAAGTTACGTACCTCTCTAGTACTACCTACCTCCAGTGCCAAGTACCTACCTCTCAGTACCTACCTACCTCAGTGCCAAGTTACGTATCCTCTCTCAGTATCTACCTACCTCAGTGCCAAGTTACATACCTCTCAGTATCTACCTACCTCAGTGCCAAGTTACATACCTCTCAGTACCTACCTACCTCAGTGCCAAGTTACGTACTCTCAGTACCTACCTACCTCAGTGCCAAGTTACGTACTCTCAGTACTACCACCTCAGAGTACCAAGTTACGTACCTCTCAGTATCTACCTACCTCAGTCCAAGTTACATACCTCTCAGTACTACCTACCTCAGTGCAAGTTACGTACCTCTCAGTACCTACCTACCTCAGTACCAAGTTACGTACCTCTCAGTATCCTACCTACCTCAGTACCAAGTTACATACCCTCAGTTATCTACCTACCTCAGTACCAGTTACGTACTCAGTACCTACCACATCTTCAGCCAGCGCTTAGGGCCATGTGTATGTCTTTCAGTATGTCTGCTCTGTCTGTCTCTCTCTTCTCTCTCTTTCTCTCTCTCTGTCTGTCTGTTTCCTATTGGGGCATGCATGTATGGCATTTGTAAAAGTAATATGCAAACTAGAGGGTGTGCCACAAATCCTGAATAGCTGTTGCCATCTGTCAGCCCGGCCCATCCCCTACGCCACTTATCTGAATGTCTCATCATACGGTGCCGGTATCCAGCGGCAGCCAGCCCCTACCCTCCTCCATACCTCATGCCCAGTTCAGTTGATGAGGTCTGGGTTTTGGCTGAGGGCTTTATGGGCTTAGAGCATCAGGAATCCCCCCCACCCGTGGGTTCATCTCCCAGTCCAACCCCAACTCCACTCCTGTGTAGACTAGACTAGAGCATCCTCACACAGGCGGCACCAATGGAACTTCTTTGCTAATACCTTCTCTTGTCCACTGAGGGGCGCTATAGCTAGAGCTGTGGTATCTCACGCACTCAACCGGGGGGAAACCCTGCTGGGAATACGCTTACAAACCGTAGACCTCCGATGTATAGAATATGTATGTATAATGTTGTGCCTAGTTAGAATCAAGATGGCGTAGCAGTCGGATGTGTCTTGTCCTGTCCTTGTTCCAGTGTAATAGTTTCGTATTTTTCGTATAACATTCGTATTTATTTTAATTTCACACTTGTCCCCATACTAGGAACTGAATATAACATTCCTACTTCCGCCTCAACCCAATGTGGTACGGACCTGCTATTTTATATATTTGAACCGTACCCCAATCAAAGCTAGCCAGATCAGCTAGCTATAGGCTAGTAGTCAGCTTGCTACTGCTGTGGTCTCGCTCTTGCAATCGGTACACAGCCCAGCTCAATACGGCCGATACCTGCCAGTCGGCAAGCGCATTAACGCCGACATATAGGATGCTTTTTCCTCTACACATACCCGGATTCCTGACGCACGCTCTGGACATTAACCGTATTATACAGGCTAGCTAGCTGCAACCTGGTGCTACTATGGGTAACACTCTGTCCCGAAGTCAAGCACAGTTAGCCTTGAGCTATGCCTCGCAGGTAGGCCATCTGCGGCTAGCTGCGCGCGATATTCACAGAGCATAAGGACTTGGCTTTTTTCTACCAATACCGGGATTGCCTGACGCAAGCTCTGGAATTTAAGACGTTCATCACAGCTAGCTGTTGCAACTGGTGGCTTATACTGCTAACTCTGGTCCGAAGCAAGCAACCAGTTAGTCCTTGAGCTAGCCTCGAGCTGGCCCATCTGCCGGTAGCTGAAGAGCTAGTG
This sequence comes from Salvelinus sp. IW2-2015, assembly GCF_002910315.2. NCBI lineage: Eukaryota > Metazoa > Chordata > Actinopteri > Salmoniformes > Salmonidae > Salvelinus > Salvelinus sp. IW2-2015. Next base: position 25,899,687 of record NC_036854.1, on the reverse strand, counting down.
CCCACTGCCTATGCATACGAAGCCTTAGACCAGTTAGGCAAACACTATTTATCAATTCATCCTACCTCTCTTTCGCCACTCTTCTTGGCCATTGGCTTGGATTCTCTGTCGACACATTTGAACCACGTTGAGCAGACCCCTCCGTCATGAGCCACCACCCCCACGGGCTACTAACTTTACGTCCTTGGGCGCGTGCTAGCTTAGTGGAGGCCTCCTCTGCTCCATCTACGGCTGCCCTGGATACTATGATCATTGGCTACATAGCTGATTGCATGCTTGACTGTCATTATTCACGGTACTTCCATTGTGTTTAATTTGTGTCTTATCTGTCGGCTCTCGTTGCTTAACTAAGGATCTGTGTGTAGTTATTCTCCGACCCTCTCTGCCTATCATTCGCCATTTTATTACCTGTTGTTGCTTTGTGTCGACTCGCACCTGTTTAATTGGCTTGCTGGTTATCCGTTATGTTGTTTAGCTTAGCTCTCCCATCAAGACATGCATCACTTTACTGAGGTAGGTAGGTACTGAGAGGTACGTAACTTGGCACTGAGGTAGGTAGGTACTGAGAGGTATGTAACTTGGCACTGAGGTAGGTCGGTACTGAGAGGTATGTAACTTGGCACTGAGGTAGGTACTGTTATTGATATGTGTGTGTGTTTTCCTCTACCTGCAGGCATGTCCTTGGGCTTCTGGTGCTCAGCGATGCTGGGAGGCCTCTCTGCCAATAGTAGAGCCATCCCCATGTCCATATTCACCCCCATGGCAGGCTGGGAGAAACCTGCCACACAGAGATGCAATCAGCATCCGTACTCGCCAAGGGTCTCAGAGTAGTATGATCTAGGATCAGCCCCACCTCTGTCCATGTAATCCTATTCATTGTGATCTAAAATACAAAACTGATTCCAGATACCAGGACCAATCAGACCTTAGATCAACCTCTGAGAGACCAATGAATAGGCAGACAGAACGAGACATTATCAATCTGAAGCSCTCATTGAGGAAAGTTCAAAAGATGATTAATGTAAGACGAGGCCTTTCAGATGCAGAAACGAGGGACGGAGACGTGAAAATGAGCCCCCCTAAACTGAGTTCTATTCATCAATAAGGGCCCCTGAGTCAGGACGGCCTAGCAACACTTTCTGAGGCGAGTGCCGTCCGAAATGTCACAGACAGCGAGAAAGTGACACAGTAATGCAGCGTTTCCCAAACTCTGTCCTGGGGTCCCTAAGGGGGGCAGATTTTGGTTGTTGCTCTTAACACTACACAGTGGATTCAAATAATCAACGTTTGATGATGAGTTGGTTATTTGAATCAGCTGTGTAGTGCTAGGGCAAAAAAACTAAACGTGCACCCCCTTGGAGTCCCCAGATCCGAGTTTGGGAAACGCTGCAGTAATGAGAATTCCGTGTGTGTGTTCCCTTACTTGTGTGTATGTGTCTGTGTGTGTCTTTGAGTGACTAGCCCTACAGCAGTGATTCAGTCGCACCGAGATGACAAATGCCATTAGGTTGTGGTGGTGTTGTATCTGCCGCAGCTGGTATCGTAGACGCACAACTCAACTCAGCCCATAACTCTCAGACCAGCACAAATTAGGCCAGTCACAACTCCTAAGCCACCAATGTGGAAAAACAGAGCATGCTCAGCTCAAGGGGCACTGAGTAAATATTCTGTAATATGGCAACCAGTTTATAAGAGCAATAAGGCCCGAGGGGATGTGGTATATGGCCAATATACCACGGCTAAGGGCTGTTCTAACACACGACAAGACGTGGAGTGCCTGGATACAGCAATTAGCCGTGGTATATTGGCCATATACCACAAACCCCCCGAGGTGCCTTATTGCTATTAGAAACTGGTTACCAACGTAATTAGAACAGTAAAAATACATGTTTTGTCATTCCCGTGGTATATGGTCTGATATACCACGGCTGTCAGCCAATCAGCATTCAGGGCTCAAACCACCCAGTTTATAAATAAATGTTTTACATTCATTGCATAGTCTTTGTAATGTATTACACTCAGTTTACAATCCGTTTTAGGCTGCACACATTCTTATTGTGTGATTGTATACGTCATTTGACGTGAAAATGTAATGAAAATCTGCATAACCAGGGCCTCCCGGGTGGCGCAGTGGTCTAGGGCACTGCATCGCAGCGCTAGCTGTGCCACCAGAGTCTCTGGGTTCGCGCCCAGGCTCTGTTGCAGCCGGCCGCGACCGGGAGGTCCGTGGGGTGACGCACAATTGGCCTAGCGTCGTCCGGGTTAGGGAGGGTTTGGCCGGTAGGGATATCCTTGTCTCATCGCGCTCCAGCGACTCCTGTGGTGGGCCGGGCGCAGTGCGCGCTAACCAAGGGGGSCGGGTGCACGGTGTTTCCTCCGACACATTGGTGCGGCTGGCTTCCGGGTTGGAGGTGCGCTGTGTTAAGAAGCAGTGCGGCTTGGTTGGGTTGTGCTTCGGAGGACGCATGGCTTTCGACCTTCGTCTCTCCTGAGCCCGTACGGGAGTTGTAGCGATGAGACAAGTAATAGTAATACTAGCGATTGGATACCACGAAAATTGGGGAGAAAAGGGGGTAAAATTATTTAATTTTTTTTAAAGAAAAAAAGAAAAAAAAAGAAAATCTGCATAACCAATTATGACGTTTGCAAAAAAAAAGTACATCATCCATTTAATATAATATCACGTAGTGAAGTGTTTCTGATGGATGGCATGGTATTATTCTGGCAAAAGCATGTAGGATGTGTGTAGCTCAAGTATTGACAATTGAATCAAAGACTCTACCTGAGGAATCTCCTATCAGTCCACTATCCATCATCTGGGGCGGGTTGTTGGGCTGGGAGCTCCACTGATCAGGGACGCCCGCCATGGAGCCTGGACAGAGAGAGAGGGAGAGAGATAGAGGGAGGGGCAAAAGAGGGGGGACAGAGGAAAGGGCATGAATAACATAGGATCAGAGAGGGGAAAGAGAGGGAGAGAGAGAAAGAGAAAGGTAGGGAGAGAGGGAGCGAGAGAAAGAGAGAGCTGGGTGTGACTAAGCATGAGACCCTCCACTCCAAACTGAACAGTACAGTACTCTCTTTAAGGGTGAACAACACATCTCTTTAAGGGTGAACAACACATCTCTTTAAGGGTGAACAACACATCTCTTTAAGGGTGAACATCACATCTTCTTTAAGGGTGAAACATCACATCTCTTAAGGGTGAACACACATCTCTTTAAGGGTGAACAACACATCTCTTTAAGGGTGAACATCACATCTCTTTAAGGGTGAACACACATCTCTTTAAAGGGTGAACACACATCTCTTTAAGGGTGAACAACCACATCTCTTTCAACCTTTGTCAATAGGGGAGCTGTTAGCATTATTTTTTTTTTTACATTTCAAATTAAACTGCCTCGTACTCAATTCTGATCGTACAATATGCATATTATTGTTATTATTGGATAGAAAACAGTCTATAGTTTCTATAGGATTTGAAATTTTGTCTCTGAGTGGTACAGAACAATTTCTACAGCACTTTTCATGACAGGGTTCAGATTTCAGAAATTTTTACCTCTGATCTGGGGTCTGTTATAAGGCCACAGTGAATGCTATGAAGGAACCGACACTGCCTACGTCTTCCTCTGGTGTTGTACGTCATCACGTTTCAATGAAATCGATGGGACGTTCACAGCCATTATAAATGACAAAATGTACAGGACCCTCTTTCTCAATGTGCGCCTCAAGCGTGAAGGCCATCGGACCTGTCTCGTTCCAAATCGTTTTCTAACAGGAATATTTCTCCGGTCATGTTTTCAGTCGTTATAGTTGTAAAACATCATAATGTAGTGAATTTGAACCGTTTTATATCAATTTATCCCGTTTAGTGCGATTTGAGGAATTTCTTTGTTGTGCGTTCTGAAAGTTTGGACACACGTTTTAGGGAGTCGGTCGTTGGTGATGGACATTTCGAAGGACAGAGGACATCTATCGACCAAAAGACGTTTATAACATAGAAAGGAACATTGCCCAAGATATGATGGAAGAACAGCTCAAAGTAAGCAATATTTAATATGATAAACCGTGTTTCTGTCGAAATATTTTAAACGCATCATTCGCCATTTTGTTTGGTATAGCTTCACTTGCCAACCCTGTATTGAAAAGTAAGATAATTTTAAAAATGTAAATCCGCGGTTGCATTAAGAACAATTTGTCTTTCGATTCCTGTAAACCCTGTATTTTTTAGTCAAGTAATAGATTAGCTTTCAATAAACTAGATCACTCTGATAGATGACGTCAGACATTTGAGGCTTGATTCCTAGTATTTTTATTGTGTAACCACGGTTTTGTATGGCTAAATATGCACCTTTTCGAACAAACTGTATATGTATATTGTAAAATGATGTTACAGGAGTGTCATCGGAAGAATTCTGAGAAGGTTAGTGAAAAAATTAATATATTTTGGCGGTGATTACGTTATAGCGCTCTTTGGCTGGAACGATGCTCTGGAACGTTTGTTCATGTGGTATGCTAACTTATCGATTTATTGTGTTTTCGCTGAAAAACGCTTGAAAATCTGAAATATGGTCTGAAATCACAAGAACTGGGTCTTTCCATTGCTATGCTTGTCTATTTTTATGAAATGTTTTATGATGAGTAAAATTGGTCATACACGTGCTCTGATCTAGTAATCTAGTCGATTTGTGATGGTGGGTGCAATGTAAACTGTGATTTTACCTTGAATTGCACTTTTTTCTAAACAAAACTATCCTACTACCATGAATATGTTATCAGACTGTCTCTGAGAGGTTTTTTTCTTGGTTAGTGGATTCATATCTTAGTTGAGCCGAATGGTGATAGCAACGTGAAGGAGTAGAAACTGATGGGAGTTGAATAGTGGTGTTTATTTTGCTACCCAGGTTTAGCTAATAGATTTACATATTTTGTCTCCGTGTAACACATTTTAAAATCTGAAATGGTGCGTTTTATTCACAAGATCTGTTATCTTTCATCTGGTGTCTTGGCTTGTGATTTAATGATATTTACGATGTACTATCTACTTTTGAAGCTATGCTAGTTGCTAAATGAGTGTGTGGGGGTGGGGGGTTGTGCTGCCCGCGGTTATCGGTCCGATCCGTCGCCAACCACATAGGCAGCGGGATGAATGGCCGGCACTACCTAGTAACATACGTGGGGTGTTGAGGAGGGGTTAATGGGAGCCACGCTGCTGACGGGGGATACCGCCCGTTGGGCGAATGATGAGCCAAAGCAGAGGGGGTTGTCCAACCTACCGCACTTCGCACCCCAGTGCAGAAGGAAAATAGGGAGTAGTAGCACGTGGGGTGTCGCAATACATCCCTGACGAATCCGGTGCCTGTTCGGCATTGAGTGGGCTCAGCGGACCTGAGAAGATGCCGCGCCAACATCCGCTTTGAAGGTATATGAAGGCTCTGCGGAAAAGTCCTTTATGCTTAAGCAAGCGACGCTGGGGTTAGTTTTACTCGAGCCGGTCCGCCGCGCCGACCTCCCACCCATCGTCCCTCGGGATGTCCCGGATTCGGGTTTCTGGAGGCCAAGTAAAAGTTTAGGGTGAACAACACATCTCTTTAAGGGTGAACAACACCTTTCTCTTAAGGGTGAACAACATCTCTTTAAGGGTGAACAACACATCTCTTTAAGGGTGAACAACACATCTCTTTAAGGGTGAAACAACCATCTCTTTAAGGGTGAACACACATCTTAATACTCATCTTTAAGGGTGAACAACATCTCTTTAAGGTGAACAACACATCTTTTAAGGGTGAACAACCATCTCTTTTAAGGGTGAACATCACATCTCTTTAAGGGTGAACAACACATCTCTTTAAGGGTGACAACATCTCTTTAAGGGTGAACAACACACTCAGGACAATTCAGTCACACCTTAGGATTTGAGTTCAAATCTCAACTAGCTTTCCAATCAATATATACAGATATGGTTCAGGATAACATGATTTAATGACAATAGTGCAGTATCAGGTGTCTTACCTGTGAGGAACTCTGTTGCTGCAAAGACCTGGTGCTCTGCCGAGTTGGGACGCACTTCCCCTGTGGTTCTGGCGCGAAGCTGATATCTGTCCCCCCGGTGTCACTTTAGAACCTGAAGTGTCGGGGAACACAGAACACCTCACATTAGTTCCACTCTCTGGCAACACACCGCCCCC
>NC_036854.1:25881157-25893477 GCF_002910315.2 Salvelinus sp. IW2-2015 | reverse complement strand
GGAGAAGCAATGAAGAGAGCGCACTTTAATCTAAATAATAGAATGTTAAATTACTAGAGTAGAGAGCGACACGTAACTTATATCAGTTCGTAGGGAAAGCGCCCTGAAATAAAACAAAAACTAATACTAGATAGTAAGTTTCAGAAGAACGAGATGAAGCATAAAGCAGAGAAGTTAATAAAGAAGAACAATAGATCTGAGATCTCACAATCTCTATAAAACTCAATAAATCTAGATATTAGGTCAATGAATGATAAGAAAGATGCAACGAATGAAGTGAAAAAAAGACTAACCTGAACCGTTCGAACAATAGAATGCTAGTTCGATCCTTCTATAACCTCTAACTATTTAGTTCCTTGCCGAGAGGGCAGCAGCTTTGAACTTCTTCACTGGGGTTTATAAATGATAAATGGATCCCCATTAGTTCCTGTCCAGACAGCAGCTACTCTTCCTGGGGTTTATTATGGATCCGCATTAGTTCCTGTCAAGACAGCAGCTACTCTTCCTGGGGTTTATTAAGGATCCCCATTAGTCCCTGCCAAGGCTGCAGCTACTCTTCCTGGTGTCCAGCTAAATTAAGGCAGTTATATACAATTAAAACAACATTACATTTCACAATAGATTTCACAACACATGAAGTGTGTTCCCTCAGGCCACAACTCTCCTACCACATATCTACAACACAGAATCTGTGTGTACGTGTGTGTGTGGAGTGCATATGAAATCGTGTATGTGTATGCATGTGTCTGTGTCTCTTCACAGTCCCCGGTGTTGCATAATGTGTATTTTTATCTGTTTAGAAAAAATCTGATTCTACTGCTTGCATCAGTTACTTGATGTGGAATAGAGTTCCATGTAGTCATGGCTCTATGTAGTRCTGTGTGCCTCCCATAGTCTGTTCTGGACTTGGGGACTGTGAAGAGACCTCTGGTGGCATGTCTTGTGGGGTATGMRTGGGTGTCTGAGCTGTGTGCTAGTAGTTTAAACAGACAGCTTGGTGCATTCAACATGTCAATACCTCTCACAAATACAAGTAGTGATGTGATTGGCCGCCRTTTTACAGGCTCCTAACCAACTGTGCTATTTTGTGTGTATTTTTTTCGCATTGTTTGTAACTTATTTTGTACATAATGCTGCTACTACCGTCTCTTATGACCGAAAAGAGCTTCTGGTTATCAGAACAGCGAATACTCACTTTGAACTGGACAAAGATTTTTCCAGACCAGGCCCAAATCCCTGTCATTCGCTTAAAGAAAAGACAGAGAAAAAGGGTGAGGAGCGCAGGGTGCCTTGTAAGAATTTGCAGATGAGTAGGTAAACCACCACTACCCTCCGTATTATTGGCCAACGTGCATTGGAAAACAAACTGGGCGATCTACGATTAAGACTATCCTACCAACGGTACATTAAAAACGGTAATATCTTATGCTTCATGGAGACGTGGCTGAACGACGACATGGATAATATAGAGCTGGCTGGCTTCTCCGTGCATCGTGCAGTACAGAGCAGCTACATCTGGTAAGACAAGGAGCGGGGSTGTGTGTCAATTTGTCAATAACAGCTGGTGCGCGATATCTAATATTAAAGAAGTCTGGAGGTATTGCTCGCCTGAGGTAGAGTACCTTATGATAAGATGTAGACTGCACTATCTACCAAGACAGTTCTCATCTGTATTATTCGTAGCCGTCTATTTACCACCACAAAACGAAGCTGGCACTAAAACCACTCTCAACTAACTCTATAAGGCCATAAGCAAAGAAGAAAATGATCACCCAGAAGTGGCGCTCCTAGTGGCTGGGGACTTTAATGCAGGCAAACTTAAATCAGTTTTACCAAATTTGTACCAGCACATCACATGTGCAACCAGAGGGAAAAAAAACTCTAGACCACCTTTACTCCACACACAGAGACTCATACAAAGCTCTCCCTCACCCTCCATTTGGAAAATCTGACCATAATTCCATCCTCCTGATTCTTGCTTACAAGCTAAAACTAAAGCAGGAAGTACAAGTAACTCGCTCAATATGGAAGTGGTCAGATGACACGGATGCTACGCTACAGGACTGTTTTGCTAGCACAGACTGGAATATGTTCAGGAATTCATCCAATGGCACGGAGGGGTATATCACCTCAGTCACCGGCTTCATCAATAAGTGCAACATCCGGCTAGAGCTGCCGCTTTCAAGGAACGGAACACTAATCCGGACGCTTATAAGAAATCCCACTATGCCTTCAGACGAACTATCAAACAAGCAAAGCGTGAATACAGGATTAAGATTGAATCCTACTACACCGGCTCTGACGCCTTTCGGATTTGGCTGGGCTTGAAAACTATTACGGACTACAAAGGGAAACCCAGCCACAAGCTGCCCAGTGACACGAGCGTACCAGACGAGCTAAATGCCTTTTATGCTCGCTTCGAGGCAAGCAACACTGAAGCATGTATGAAAGCACCAGCTGTTCTGGACGACTGTGTGATGACGCTCTCCACAGCCGATGTGAGCAAGACCTATACACAGGTCATCATTCACAAAGCCGTAGGGGCCAGGCAGATTACCAGAACGTGTAGTCAAAGCATGCGCGGACCAACAGGCAAGTGTATTCACTGACATTTTCAACCTCTCCCTGACTGAGTCTGTAATACCTACATGTTTCAAACAGACCACCATAGTCCCTGTGCCCAAGAAAGCAAAGGTAACCTGCCTAAATGATTACCGCCCCATAGCACTCACGTCGGTAGCCATGAAGTGCTTTGAAAGGCTGGTCATGGCTCACATTAACACTCTCATGCCGGAAACCCTAGACCCACTCCAAWTTCCACCGCCTCAACAGATCCACGGATGACGCAATCTCAATCGCACTCCACACTGCCCTTTCCCACCTGTACAAAAGGAACACCTATGTGAGAATGCTGTTCMGTGTTCAATAACATAGTACACACAAAGCTCATCACTAAGCTAAGGACCCTGGGACTAAACAACTCCCTCTGCAACTGGATCCTGGACTTAGTAACAGGCTGTCCCCATGTGGTAAGGGTATGCAACAACACATCTGCCACGCTGATCCTCAACACTGGGGTCCCTCATGGGTGCGTGCTTAGTCCCATCCTGTACTCCCTGTTCACCCACGACTGCGTGGCCAAGAACGACTCCAACACCATCATTAAGTTTGCTGATGACAGCCTATAGGGAGGAGGTCAGAGACCTGGCAGTGAGGTGCCAGGACAACAACCTCTCCCTCAATGTGAGCAAGACAAAGGAGCTGATCTTGGACTACAGGAAAAGGCGGGCCGAACAGGCCTTCATTAACATCGACGGGGCTGAAGTGGAGCGGGTCTAGAGCTTCAAGTTCCTTGGTGTCCACATCACCAACAAACTATCATGGTCCAAACACACCAAGACAGTTGTGAAGAGGTCATGACAACACCTTTTCTCCCCCAGGAGACTGTTTATTATCTATGCATAGTCACTTTACAAATTACCTCGACTATTTATTTATTTTATTTTATTTCACCTTTATTTAACCAGGTAGGCCAGTTGAGAACAACTAACCTCTACCTCCGCACATTGACTCGGTACCGGTACCCCCAGTATATAGCCGTTATTATTATGTAATTTTCTTGTGTTACTTTTTTATTTTATTATTTTTGTTTACTTGAGTTCATTTAGTAAATATTTTCTTAACTCTATTTCTTGACCTGTATTGTTGGTTAAGGGCTTGTAAGTAAGCATTTCACGGTAAGGTCTACACTTGTAGTCACCAGTTGTATTTGATTTGATTTGATAAAGTCAATCTCTCCTCTACATTGAGTGAAGATATGTTGACAGAGTGTCACGTTCGTTATAATAACTGGACCAAAGCGCAGCGTGATCTGGGTTCCACATCTTTTTATTTCTAAGTGAAACTCACAGCAAAACAAAACAATAAATCTCAAACGAACCGTGAAGCTAATAATAGTGCTAACAGGCAACCATCCATAGCACAAAGGGGAAATGGCTGCCTAAATATGATCCCCAATCAGAGACAACGATAAACTGCTGCCTCTGATTGGGAACCATACCAGGCCAACATAGACATATACTGTAATTACCTAGATGACCCACCCTAGTCACACCCCGACCTAACCAACGTAGAGAATAAAAAGCTCTCTATGCTCAGGGCGTGACACAGAGGCATTCAGGGGAGATAGAGGGACATAAATTAGGTTACTTACATTATGACTGCCAACGCCCCAAGAACAATGTACATTTGACACAGCATTACGACAACTCAGCGACACAATAGTAGGGATTATCTGAGCAGAGCTTGGTTCACCGATAAGTCACCGTCTCAATGCAGCCTCAATGACTTTGTGCCAAAGGGATAGAGGAAAAATAACTTGTTTAGAGGGAAGAATATTTCCTTATTGTGCTGTATTACTGTCCAAGCGGCTGACATCTGGCAGAGCAGTTTTGAAAGGGAATTACTGGCTCCTGGCAAGAAAAAGTGAATATGTCTGAAAAAAAACAACAACACAGAAGTCATAGCCATCAATCAATCAATAGCTTTCACTTTTCACAATGTATAGTCAAGATAGCTTAGCAAAGCAATGAGCAACTGAGATGAGATGAACCGGACCAAACAGTGTCTAAATGCCTCCAGTACAGTCCATGATAAGGCATGTTTTGTGAGCCTCTCTCCAGGAAACTGGGACAGAGCACTCAGGGGGCTTGGAGCTCTAGAAAGGTCTGCAAAACGAATAAATCAATGGTAAGAAAAATGGTGACAGATCGAGAGGTTTTATGCTGTGAGAGGACAGTGCTTGGATCTTTACGAAGATGGGAGGCGAGGGAGCATTGAGGACAACCCAGATGAGAGAAAGGCCTGGGTGGGTTTACCAAGGGTCACGAAAGCATCCGAAAACAGCGGGACACTGACAGCTCCCGGCGGCCCAACTCTCCAGAACCCACACACATTACTAAATAAATCAACTTCAGACTGGGGGTGCGTGGGCGGGCGTCTGTGCCCAAACATGCCAAGTCATGTAGCACTCGTAGCAGCCTGCCCCTGGAACCCAGCGTGGAGAGCGAAGCGGCATGACCTCCCATTGTTCAGTCAACAAGCTGTGAGCTATTGAAATACGCCAGCCCAACTGAACACAATGGGTTTGTTTGAGGGCATTGGGGAAAACAAAACAAGGCAAAAATGAAGGGGGCCCAGACAGAAAGAGAGAGAGAAGGGGGGGAGGGTGGTGGAGTAGAGGGGAGATATTGGTAAACCATAAGTTAGGGCTTTCTAGGCCAGCAACAAGAAGAGCAGTGAACTTTTAGATGACTTTGCCTGAAGTTTTATAATTGTGGCCCTCTTTCCATCCATCCATCCCTCTCTCTCTGTCTCTCTCTCTTTCTCTGGCTCCTAGCGTACTCTATGGCTCTGTCTGACCCAGATTACTACTGCTGCTGCTGTTTCTGTGGGCAGAGGTTCTCAGTGTGTGTGTATGTACCATGCCATCTATATATATATCCCTGTCATGGTTCAGCTGAACAGGCAGCATCCTACAGGGTCAGTGAGGCTGGCTGTCCGAGTCGGAGAGAGATAATGTCCTTCTGAATGTGTACGGACAGTGGTGACACAATCACCACATCCATCTCAGTCTCTAACACGACCCAGTAACATTCTGTTCTGCCCATCTCAGTCTCTAACACGACGCCAGTATCATTTCTGTTATGCCATCTCAGTCTTACGAGTTAGGTGATATGCTGTTCTGCCCATCTCCAGTCTCTAACTTAGACCCAGTAACATTTCTATCGTTTCTAGCCTGCTCGTCGCTCTGACTGCGAGTACATTCTGTTCTACCATCTCACGTTCTAACACGACCCAGTACATTCTGTAGCCACTCAGTCTTCTAAACGATGATATGAAGAGATTGCTGTCATCGGTAGTCTCTAACACGACCTCAGTATCATCTGTTTTGTCATCTACGTCTCTAAGACGACTCAGGTGATTCATCTGTTTGCCCATTTCAGTCTCTAATCACGACTCTAGTGACTGTTTGTCCACTAGGTCTGCTACACGACCCATGTTAACGATCGCTGTTGTGCATCTCAGTCTCTAACAGTGACCCATAGTGACCTTCTGTTCTTGCCATCCTCAGTCCTAATCACAGTAGCCACGTAAATCTTGTCTCGGCCCATGGTAGTCTCAACCGAGCCATGTAACATTGCTGTTCTGTCCATTCAGTCTCGACCACGACCAGTAACATTTGCTGTTGTCATCCTAGTCTGGTGAAACTATCAGTCACATTCTGTTTCTGCTCCTTATCTCGGAGTGCTCTAACACGACCATCAGTCGACAGTTCTTTCTTCCATCTCAGTCTCTAACACACCCGCAGTAATTCTGTTTCTGCCCATACTTCAGCTTCTAACACGACCACGTGAACTGATTCTTTTCGCCCCATCACTCAGTCTCTACACGACCGTACATTCTGCTTCTGTCCCATCTCTCAGTCTCTCATACGACCAGTGAACATTCTGTTCGCCATGTCGAGTCTCTTAACGACCAGTGAGCATTTGTTCTGCCCTCTCGTCTCTACACGACAGTAACATTCTGTTCTGTCCATCTCAGTCTCTAACACGACCCAGTAACATTCTGTTCTGTCCATCTCAGTCTCTAACACGACCCAGTAACATTAATGTGCAGTAGACACTGGAAGTAAAACAGTACATTAGAGATCCTTTCAATGTGTTCCATTTCAAATGGATGTTCTGTGACATCTGAATAGTGTTAGACTAAGCTGCAGCTATAAAGGACTTGGCTGACTGCTGTCCCTGTCTCTGTCCCTGTCTCTGTCCCTGTCTCTGTCCATGTCCCTGTCTCTGTCCATGTCCCTGACTGCTGTCCCTGTCTCTGTCCATGTCCCTGTCCATGTCCCTGTCTCTGTCCCTTTCTCTGTCCATGTCCGCTGTCTCTGTCCATTTGTCCTGACTGCTGTCCCTGTCCCTGTCTCTGTCCATGTCCCTGTCTCTGTCCCATGTCCCTGTACATGTTCCCTGACTGCTGTCCCTGTCTCTGTTCCATGTCCCTGTACATGTCCCTGTCTCTGTCCATGTCCCTGTACATGTCCATGTCCCTGTACATGTCCCTGTCTCTGTCCATGTCCCTGTACATGTCCCTGTCTCTGGTCCATGTCCCCTGTCCTCTGTCCATGTCCCTGTACATGTCCCTGTCTGCCCTGTCCATGTCCCTGTACATGTCCCTGTCTCTGTCCATGTCCCTTTCTCTGTCCATGTCCCTGTCCATGTCCCTGTACATGTCCTGTCTCTTGTCCCTTTTCTCTGTCCATGTCCCTGTACATGTCCCTGTCTCTGTCCATGTCCCTGTCTCTGTACATGTCCCTGTCCATGTCCCTGTACATGTCACTTATGACAATTAGACACCTGGACAAGTTAAATGCACCTCAATAGGACTCAAATGAAAATGAGAAAAGTGGGTGCTAAGCACTAACTTCCACACGACACATAATCCATGTAGAAATATTCATTATTCAGCCCAATATTTTTAGCCCGACTTAGTGTGGGGACAGAATATTTTAAATGAGACTGGGTGGTAGGGAAGGCAGAGCAAAACAAAATGACAGAGCAGTGGAAATGTCAGGTTTAGCCTCAGCTAGCTCCACAGTGTTGTCCTCCAGCTGACCCCAGGTTTTCCCCGCTCATTATTCCCAATCGGAGCTCAGCATGCTGGGTACACACGCTACCAAGACAGGGCGAGGGACAAGGGCAGCACCACAGGGGGAACCTCCAAAAAAGATTGATTCGGGGGATATATCTACGGCCAACAGATGGTACGGAACATGGATTTAACTTGACGTGGTGCAGACGTCTGAAACGACTGAAACATCTGATAAACTTTGACATTTTGTCCTTTTAACAACGCAAAATATAAAATAGAACTACAACATAGTAAATTCTAATATCAAACCCCCAAAAAATTTAACAAAAAGAGCTTAAACCACATAAATTGATGAACATAGAAGAGTTGTATTTTGTGGTCAGACAGGATGACACATCCGGTCCACAGCTGCAGGGTCTTGACCAGTCGTTAGATCACAGCTCTGGGTTTTTTAATTGCTACAGTCTGTCGCCCTGCAGCTTTTCAGGTCAATCCCTCTGGAATATCCCCCCAGACAGACAGACACGCACACACACAGACATACACAGACACACAGACACATGCACACAGACACGCACACACACACACACAGTCAGAACTAAGCTGAATGCTGTGCCATATGTGTGTGTGTGCGTGTCTGAGTGTGTGTGTGCGTGTCTGTGTGTGCGTGTCTGTGTGTGCGCGTGTCTGTGTGTGTGCGTGTCTGTGTGTGTGCGTGTCTGTGTGTATGTGACATTGTTGCCATCCCTAGCATTGAATGCAAAGGAAGCCAGCCAGCATTTGACCTCTCTTGATTAAAAAAATTATAAAATGAATAGCCAATCAGTGGTCAGCTAAACTGAGCAAGCTCAGCTGTGAATGGTCCTGGTGCACCAAAAAAAAGTGTCAAGGGAAGCCAGTTTGAATCTGGCTTCACACTAATCACATCACATCAAAAGCAAAACGTAATTGACAGAATTGTTGCATCTCGTTGTGTCGTTGTTCTCCGGTGGCTAGCTAGCTAAAATGGTCCCTTTCCTAAATTAGCCATGGATGGAGATTTCATGCCATTATTTCATGCCATTCTGTCACACCTCCTTTTCATAGCATTAAACACGGAACAGTCACTGAGTTACTGAGGGCCTGTTTGGAAACGATAGTGTCCCCTTCCCCATCTCATCTCTGTTACAATTCCCTGTCCCACAGGAAGACAACACGTTCCATCTCCCTGTCCCACAGTAAGACAACACGTTACATCCCCCTGTCCCACAGTATAGTACACCACCAACCATTTTGAGAAGCTCTAAATGTGGATTTAATGTCATTGAGATGAGGGATCAGAACTTTACATGTGGAAATGGCAGAAGATGAAAGAGCTGGCTTCCACTACAGAGGACATCAATGAGGAATGAGGATACACTGGTGTGCTTTCCCAACCTACGGGATTAAAGGCAGATCATGAATATGTAGAGGCTTTAGCCACATTTCTTCACATTTCTTGTTTGTACGTTATTAGGATGAAAAGAGCTTCAGGCTTTGGTGTGTGTTCACAAGTTTTACAGTGGGGAGGCAGAGCAGGCAGCAGAGAGGATAGCGGAGCAGGGAGGTACAGCAGGCAGTGGAGAGGATAGTGGAGCAGGGAGGTACAGCAGGCAGTGGAGAGGATAGCGGAGCAGGGAGGTACAGCAGGCAGTGGAGAGGATAGTGGAGCAGGGAGGTACAGCAGACAGTGGAGAGGATAGTGGAGCAGGGAGGTACAGCAGGCAGTGCAGAGGATAGTGGAGCAGGGAGGTACAGCAGGCAGTGCAGAGGATAGTGGAGCAGGGAGGTAGAGGAGGACCGTCCCTCCTCATTAAGCACATCTGCTGTGAGGCCATCCAGCCGCTGCTGCAGCCCCCAGCTGTAAGTAGGGCAGCCTGTCCCATATAGCTGGAACTAGAGATCTCCCCCCGGAGTGGAGACAGAGAGAAGCCGGCCAAGAGGCCACACAGCAGCACTAGCCAGGCGCCCTGCTTCGCTCAGCAGAGAACATGAGAGAACTCCAGTCTCATGAGAGGAGAGGAGAGGGTAAGAACAGGTTGATCTAACCTTTTAATTTGACCCCTTTTTCACCCCAATTTCGTGGTTTCCAATTGGTAGTAATTGGTACAGTCTTGTCTCATCGCTGCAATTCCCGTATGGACTCGGGAGAGGCGAAGGTCGAGAGCCATGTGTCCTCTGAAACACAACCCAACCAAGTCGCACTGCTTCTTGACACAATGCCCGCTTAACCCGGAAGCCAGCCACACCAATGTGTCGGGAGGAAACACTGCGCACCTGGCGACCGTGTCAGCATGCACTGCGCCCGGCCCACCACAGGAGTCCTTAGCGTGCGATGGGACAAGGACATCTCTGCCTGGCCAAACACTCCCCTAACCCAGACGACGGTAGGCCAATTGTGCGCCGCCCCATGGGTCTCCCGGTCGCGGCCGGCTGCAACAGAGCCTGGACTCGAACCAGGATCTCTAGTGGCACAGCTAGCACTAGAGATGCAGTGCCTTAGACCACCGCGCCACTCGGGAGGCCCTCGGTGTGAGTAAAGTTACATGACAAAAAGAAGGGTACAGCTCTTCTAAGTGTACAAAGGCTGTTAGACAAGTACATTAAAACAGTTCCCTGTACTGTATCAGTAGGAAAGCCAAGTGAGTTTTTGTGGTAATCACTATTTTCCTATATCGGTCTCCCGTCTCTCTTGTGTTTCTAAAGGACCTTGATTAATGATCAAGTCTCCTGCCCTCATTAATAAGTCGAGGAAACATTCATCTTCAGAAACATTATTCCTCAACCAGAGCACTTAATTGCAGTTAAAACTATGCCCCATTTCAATAAGCTAATGCTTTTAATCAAAGTGCTGTTTGTGAACGAGACAAAACATGGAAGGTTAAGACGTAGGTC
This sequence comes from Salvelinus sp. IW2-2015, assembly GCF_002910315.2. NCBI lineage: Eukaryota > Metazoa > Chordata > Actinopteri > Salmoniformes > Salmonidae > Salvelinus > Salvelinus sp. IW2-2015. The sequence continues at coordinate 25,882,914 of NC_036854.1, read as the reverse complement.
CGTTACCGTTAATTCTCTGACCTCTACAAAAGAAAAGCTAAAAAGCCCTGTTATGTAATCAGAGAAGCAGTTCCAGCCACCACCAGGCTTCTGAAACAGTGGCATTTCTACTGTTCTCTCATCTTTCAATAAAAGGACAAAAAGAGTAATAGGTTGAGTGAATTAACATTTCAACTTTGGTCATAGAAGTGGGGGGGGGGCATAACATTCCAAACAACCTACCCAAACGCTCGGAGGCGTCCGCATGGTACTAAAGCACCCCGTTACCTTGTTGTGTATCACATACCACTGATAATWCTGGATGGGGACAAAAATGCTATTTCAGAATGTGGTGGGGCATGTCCCCCCTGTCCCCAGTCACACCAGCTTTCGCTTTGTCTCCCCCTCCTGTCCAGCTCAAGCGTTCGGTGTCGCCGGCCTTCTAGCTGCTGCCGAACCTGCTGCGGGAAAACGCCCTTCACTCATCAACCCCGGACTTGTCTCGTCATCATTACACACACCTGGTTCCAATCCCCAGTCTGTCACTGTATATATACTCCCTCTGTCATTTGTCTTTGTCGGTCATTGTAAATGTTACTTGTTAACCTGAGAATTTCCTGAGTATAGTGCTTTAATAAATTCAGTCGTTCTAAACCTGCGACTGCCTACTCATCTCTACACATGTTCCACGCCCCTGCATTTCATGATACAGTTGACGTCGGAAGTTTACATACACCTTAGCCAAATACATTTAAACTCAGTTTTTCACAATTCCTGACATTTAATCCAAGTAAAAATTCCCTGTCTTAGGTCAGTTAGGATCACCACTTGATTTTAAGAATATGAAATGTCAGAATAATAGTAGAGAGAATTGTTTATTTCAGCTTTTATTTCTTTCATCACATTCCCAGTGGGTCAGAAGTTTACATACACTCAATTAGTATTTGGTAGCCATTCCTTTAAATTGTTTAACTTGGGTCAAACGTTTTGGGTAGCCATCTACAAGCTTCCCACAATAAGTGGGTGAAGTGGCGTGCAGTTTTGGCCCATTCCTCCTGACAGAGCTGGTGTAACTGAGTCAGGTTTGTAGGCCTACTTGCTCGCCACACTTTTTCAGTTCTGCCCACAAATTTTCTATGGGATTGAGATCAGGGCTTTGTGATGGCCACTCCAATACTTGACTTGTTTTGTCCTTAAGCCATTTTGCCACAACTTTGGAAGTATGCTGGGTCATTGTCCATTTGGAAGACCCATTTGCGACAAGCTTTAACTTCCTGACTGATGTCCTGAGATGTTGTTTCAATATATCCACATAATTTTCCTGCCTCATTGATGCCATCTATTTGTGAAGTGGCAGCAGTCCCTCCTGCAGCAAAGCACCCCCACAACATGATGCTGCCACCTCCGTGCTACTTCGTTTGGGATGTGTGTTTTTCGGCTTGCAAGGCCTCCCCTTTTCTCCAAACATAACGATGGTCATTATGGACAAACATTTCTATTTTTTGTTTCCTCAGATCAGAGGACATTTCTCCAAAATGTACCATCTTTGTCCCATGTGCAGTTGCAAACCGTAGTCTGGCTTTTTTATGGCGGTTTTGGAGCATGCCTTCTTCCTTGTCAGCGGCCTTTCAGGTTATAGTCGATACAGGGCTCGTTTTTACTGTGGATATAGATACTTTTGTACACCGTGTTTCCTCCAGCATCTTCACAGGCTCCTTTGCTGTTGTTCTGGATTGATTTGCACTTTTCGCACAACGTGTCTCCTTATCTCTCTCTTT
>NC_036854.1:25856610-25880054 GCF_002910315.2 Salvelinus sp. IW2-2015 | reverse complement strand
AGACAGACAGACAAACTGAGACAGACAGACGGACGGACAAACTAAGACAGACGGACGGACAAACTAAGACAGACAGACTAAGACAGACAGACAAACTGAGACAGACAGACAGACAGACAGATAGTCTATAAAAAGAGTGCAGTACACAGATGTGTAGCAGTGGAGGAACAGGAGGCTTGATATCAACGAAGAGTAGTCCGAAATCAAGATGACGACCGTCTGAGAGCTAGTCTCGATACCACTCCTTGTTATGCTAAAATGTTATGTTTTAACAACCAATCAGTAATCGGGCACAAAATCGAGCTGCATATTGAACTTTGAGATTACCGAAAGGCCAGTCTCTTTGGCCTATGAAACGGAGTACAAGAAGTGAAATGTTACCCAGGCTATCTGACAGCAGCATACAGAAACATACTGTAGTTTGGTAAAGTCTGTAGTTTAGTCATCGTTTATTTTCCATTTATTTACTTTATTAAAATGAAATAAAAGACAGAAACATGAGAAAGTCTGAAAGTGTCACTTGTGTTAAAAATCAGTATGTTAGAAACGATGCCAGTGGTTGATCAACAGAGTTATTACAAGGACAGCTAGAAGCAGTGTGAGTTTGGTGTTAGGAGAACAGGCTGGCAGCGGTAGCTCAGTGAGAAACAAGGTGCTGACGGGAGGAGAGAAACTGGCAGTGGTACTGTGTGTGTGTGGAGATTAACTTGTCCACTGAAGCATAATACCAAGGATGTTGGTGAGACAAGAGACAGAGAGACAGAGAGGGAATGAGAGAGAGAGAGAAAGAGAAAGAGCGAGAAAGAGAGAGAGAGAGAAAGAGAGGGAATGAGAGAAAGAGAGAGAGAGAAAGAGCGAGAAAGAGAGAGAGAGAGGGAATGAGAGAGAAAGAGAGAGAGAGAAACGAGATGAGATGAGAGAGAAAGAGAGGAATTATGAGCGAGAGAGGGGAATGAGAGAGGAGAGAGAAAAGTGAGGAAAATTAAGAGTAGAGAGTGGGGAATGAGAGAGAGAGGGAATGAGAGAGAGAGGGAATGAGAGCGAGAGAGAAGAAGAGAGAGAGAGGAAGAGGCTACACTATTGACGAAATATGGGTCAAGTAACTTTGGTGGAAGGTGAGTATGTTAAAACTATGTTCATTATAAAATTAAAAAGAGTGCTGTGTGTATACTAAGAAAGAACATGGCTGTCCATGTGGTAAAATATCCAAGCCACTATAACAATATGCACATTTCCCAGGAACAAAATGTGCGTATCAGACATCAGAAAAGGAGACATGGTGTGTGTTGATAGCACTCAGAAACACAGGAGTGATGGTGGCTGATAATGGGGCCTGCTGTACGCCATTAGAGTATTCCATAAAAATCAGCCGTTTCCAGCTACAAGTCATTACAACTTAACAATGTCGTGCACTGTATTTCTTGATCAATTTGATGTTATTTTAAGGGGACAAAAAAGTTTTCTTTCAAACAAGGGGCATTTCTAAGTGACCCCCAAAATTCTAAGGTAGTGTATTCATTTACTCGCCAGATACTGATGTACTGTCAGAAAATCTGATGTTACTCTGTCAGTACACATGTATATCTGATTTACTCGTCAACATGTTTCGTGTTACCTGTATTTACACTGTATACTAGTTATTTCAGTCACATGTTATGGTTACTTGTCAGTACACATATATTATGTTACGTAGTAACATTGGTATGATTACTCTGTCAGTACACATATATATCTGATGTTACTCTGTCAGTCACATGTATATCTGTGATGTTTACTCTGTCAGTACACATGTAATTTCTGATGTTACTTGTCACTACACATATATATCTGATGGTTATTTAGTACTAGTATCTTATTCGTCACACATGTATATCTGATGTTACTCTGTGACAGTACACATATTAATCTGATGTTACCTCTGTCAGTACACATGTATTATCTATGTTATACGTCTGTCATACACATTGATATATCTGATGTTACCTCTTGTCAGTACACATAGTATATCTGATTTTACTTGGTCAGTACACATTGATTGATTATCTGATACCTATCGTGTACTCTGTCAGTACACAGTTATAACTATGTTATCTTAGAAATGTAATCTAGACTCTGTCAGTACCATAATGTATTGGTATTAGATCTTATGTTACTCTGTCAGTACACATATATTATGTATCTGTCAGTATTACTGCTTACTCTGTCAGTAACATGTTATCAGTACTTCGGTAATTATATCTGATGTTACTCTGTCAGTACACATTATATATCTGATGTTACTCTTCGATACACATATATACTTGTTACCTGTCAGTACACATATATCTGATGTTACTCGTCGTACACATTATATCTGATGTTACTCTGTCAGTACACATATATATCTGATGTTACTCTGCAGTACACATATATATCTGATGTTACTCTGTCAGTACACATGTATATTATGTACTCTGTCAGTACACTATATATCTATGTTACTCTGTCAGTACACATGATATCTGATGTTACTCTGTCAGTACACATGTATATCTGCGATAGTGATTGTGTGTCTGTTCATCTGTGTGGTCGAGGCATCTTTCTAATCCTTTAGTCCTCTAGGCTCAGTAACCCAGTCAGAGCTGGAGGAGAGGGACTTATGCGGCGACAGTGGAGCACCCTAACCCATATTTTGATGGAGGGGTGGTGGGAGTCAGGAGAGAGTCCACAGGGTTTCCTACAGGGCCTCCAGGCTGAAGGACATTTGGCGGTGGTAGTGGTGGTTAGAGATGTACTGGGGGGGAGGAAAGGGTGCAGAGAAGCAGAAGAACAGCTGACACTGGGGAGGCGGATTCATCTAATTCTCTGTAGCATGGTTGAGGAAGACAAGAGAGGAGGAGAGAGAGTGAGTGAAGAGAAGCAGGAGAGAGGAGAGGCAGAGAGGCAGAGAGGAGAGAGGAGAGCAGAGAGGAGAGCAGAGAGCAGAGGGAGGAGGAGAGGAGCGAGAGAGGAGAGGCAGAGCGGAGAGAGGAGAGGAGAGCAGAGAGGAGAGAGACAAGAGAGGAGAGAGAAGAGCAGAGAGAAGAGCAGAGAGGAGAGAGGAGAGGAGAGAGAAGAGAGAGGAAGAGAGAGGAGAGGAGAGAGGAAGGAGAGAGGAGAGAAGAGGACAGAGGAAGAGGACAGAGGAGAGAGGAGAGAGGAGCAGAGGAGAGAAGGGAGAAGAGAGGACAGAGAGAGGAGAGAAGAGAGGAGAGAGGAGAGCAGAGGAGAGAAGGGAGAAGAGAAGAGAGAAGGGCAAAGAGAGCAGAGCAGAGAGGAGAGGAGAGAAAGGAGAAGAGAGGAGAAAAAAAGAGAAGAGCAAAGGAGAGAAGAGAGGAGAGAAGGAGGAGGATGAAAGGAAAAAGGATGAAGAAATGTAGGAATTAAGAAAAAGAGGACGAGAGCGAAAGGTGACAGACAGCAAAAGACAGACAGAGAGAGTGACAAGTCAGACAAAGAGAGTGACAGAGAGATGGAGGGATGATGGAATGAGACAGAGAGAGATGGAGAGATGGAGGGATGATCCAAAAGAAAATGGAAGGAGAGTATGTGAGTGAGTATGATTAGTGAGTAGGGGAACATGGTGCATGGGTGGGTAAGAGGGCAATGGGGAAGAAACAAGAGTGCCTGGTTAGTAAAGCAATCCCAACCGGACCAGATCTGTTCACCTCCAACAGATTCCCCTTCCCCAGAACCAGATCTGTCACCTCAACAGATCCCCTCCCCAGAACCAGATCTGTCAACTCCACACGGATCCCCTCCCCAGACCAGACTGTCAACTCAACAGATCCCCTCCCAGGACCAGAACTGTGAACTCCAACAGATCCCTCCCCAACCAGAACTGTCAACTCCAGACCAATCACCTCCCCAGGAACCAGATTTCTGTCACCTCCAGACCATCACCTTCCCCAGAACCAGATCTGTCAACTCCAGACCATCACCTCCCCAGAACCAGATCTGTCACCTCCAAGACCATCACCTCCCCAGATACCGATCTGTTCAACTCCAGACCAATCACCTCCCAGAACCAATCTGTCAACTCAGACCATCACCTCCCCAGAACCAGATCTGTCAACTCCAACAGATCCCCTCCCCAGAACCAGAACTGTCAACTCCAGACCATCACCTCCCCAGAACCAGATCTGTCACCTCCAGACCATCACTCCCAGAACCGAATCTGTCAACTCCAAGACCATCACCTCCCAGAACCAGATCTTCACTCCAGACCATCACCTCCCAGACCAGATCTGTCAACTCCAGACCATCACCTCCCAGAACCAGATCTGTCAACTCCAGACATCACCTCCCCAACCAGATCTGCAACTCCAGACATCACCTCCCAGAACCAGATCTGTCAACTCCAACAGATACCTCCCCAGAACCAGATCTTCTCCCCAGGAGCCGAACAATTCCAACAGATCCCTCCCCAGGACCAGAACTGTCAACTCCAGACCCCTCCCCCATACCAGACTCTCCAACCCATCACCTCCCAGATCAATCTGTCTGTCACCTCCAGGACCAGTGCCCCTCCCCCGTACCAGATCTGTCAACTCCAACAGATCACTCGCCCAGGACGCATAAACTGTCAACTCCAACAGATCACTCCCCAGGACCAGAACTGTCAACTCCAACAATCCCCTCCCCAGAACCAGAACTGTCAACTCCAACAGATCCCTCCACAGAACCAGAACTGTCAACTCCAGACCATAACCTCCCCAGAACCAGATCTGTCAACTCCAGACCATCACCTCCCTCGTATCAGATCTGTCAACTCCAACAGATCCCCCCGTACCAGATCTGTCAACTCCAGACCATCAACTCCCCAGAACCAATCTGTCACTCAGACCTTCCCTCCCTGTACCAGATCTGTCAACTCCAACAGATCCCCTCCCCAGCCTTCTCACTATGCAGTAACATATATGCATTGCAGCCAGCGGCATCATGCTGCAGATATACACGCAGGCGTATACGTATCAATAACAACAGACACAAACACACTCCTCATGGCTCTCAAGCTTAGGGTTCCTGGGGCCTCTGTCTCTACGTTCCTAATTCTCTGACCTAGTTACTACTTACAGTGCCTTGCGAAAGTATTCACCCCCCTTGGCATTTTTCCTATTTTATTGCCTTACAACCTGGAATTAAAATAGATTTTTTGGGGGGTTTGTATCATTTGATTTACACAACATGCCTACCACTTTGAAGATACAAAATATTTTTATTGTGAAACAAACAAGAAATAAAACAAACAAACAGAAAACTTGAGCGTGCATAACTATAAACACCCCCCCAAAGTCAATACTTTGTAGAGCCACCTTTTGCAGCAATTACAGCTGGAAGTCTCTTGGGGTATGTCTCTATAAGCTTGGCACATCTWGCCAATGGGATTTTTGCCCATTCTTCAAGGAAAAACTGCTCCAGCTCCTTCAAGTTGGATGGGTTCCGCTGGTGTACAGCAATCTTTAAGTCATACCACAGATTCTCAATTGGATTGAGGTCTGGGCTTTGACTAGGCCATTCCAAGACATTTAAATGTTTCCCTTTAAACCACTCGAGTGTTGCTTTAGCAGTATGCTTAGGGTCATTGTCCTGCTGGAAGGTGAACCTCTGTCCCAGTCTCAAATCTCTGTAAGACAAACAGGTTTCCCTCAAGAATTTCCCTGTGTTTAGCACCATCCATCACTCCTTCAATTATGACCAGTTTCCCAGTCCCTGACGATGAAAAACACCCTACCATGCTTCACTGTCACCATGCTTCACTGTGGGGATGGTGTTCTAGGGGTGATGAGAGGTGTTGGGTTTGTGCCAGACATAGCGTTTTCCTTGATGGCCAAAAAGCTCAATTTTAGTCTCATCTGACCAGAGTACCTTCTTCCATATATTTGGGGAGTCTCCCACATGCCTTTTGGTAACACCAAACGTGTATGCTTATTTTTTTCTTTAAGCAATTACTTTTTTCTGGCCACTTCCGTAAAGCCCAGCTCTGTGGAGTGTACGGCTTAAAGTGGTCCTATGGACAGATACTCCAATCTCCGCTGTGGAGCTTTACAGCTCCTTCAGGGTTATCTTTGGTCTCTTTGTTGCCTCTCTGATTAATGCCCTCCTTGCCTGGTCCGTGAGTTTTGGTGAGCGGCCCTCTCTTGGCAGGTTTGTTGTGGTGCCATATTCATATCCATTTTTCAATAATGGATTTAATGGTGCTCCGTGGGATGTTCAAAGTTTCAGATATTTTTTTAGAACCCAACCCTGATCTGTACTTCTCCACATCTTTGTCCCTGACCTGTTTGGAGAGCTTCTTGGTTTTCATGGTGCCGCTTCCTTGGTGGTGCCCCTTGCTTAGTGGTGTTGCAGACTCTGGGGCCTTTCAGAACAGGTGTATATATACTGAGATCATGTGACAGATCATGTGACACTTAGATTGCACACAGGTGGACTTTATTTAACTAATTATGTGACTTCTGAAGGTAATTGGTTGCACCAGATGTTATTTAGGATGCTTCATAGTAAAGGGTGTGAATACATATGCACGCACCAATTTTCTGTTTTTATTGTTAAGAATATTTTATTTTTTGTTATTTTAGTTATTTTTAAAATTTCACTTCACCAATTTGGATTGGTTTGTGTATGTCCATTAATCCAAATAAAAATCTATTTAAATTCCAGGTTGTAATGCAACAAAATAGGAAAAACAGAAAGGGGGTGAATACTTTTGCAAGGCACTGTAAAGTCATGCGGTTTGCACCATTGGTTATCTTAGAGGATAACCTCTCCTCTCCTCTGATCTACATATAAATACACTTGTTAAATATAGTTAAATGGGCAATCAGCAGTTGCTATATTCATTTTCAGATTTATAAATTAATGATTAGTACCCATTGAGTCTTGAAGAATATATCTCATAAAGCTTAGTTCAACTGTCATACCCCATCAGAACCCGAAATATAAACTTGTTTAACTCCAATGTTTTTAAACAAAGTAAATGTAAACAAACACTGTTTAGCCTCAAAACATGGTCAAAACTATCATGTTGATATCATGGATGGTCAGTCCTTGCATCTCCAGCTACATCCCTCAGCTTTTTACTGAAACAGGGGCGGCGAGCAGCAGTGGTGGAAAAATTACCCAATTGTCATACTTGAGTAAAAGTAAAGGTACCTTAAAATGACTCAAGTAAAAGTTAAAGTCAAGCAGTAAAATACTACTTGAGTAAAAGTAACAAGTATTTGGTTTGAAATATTCTTAAGTTTGAAAGTAAATGTAATTACTCAAAAAATATTAATAACTTAAAGTCCCTTATATTAAGCAAACCAGACGGCACCATTTTCTTTTTTTAATTTATACATGGATAGCCAGGGGCACACTCCAACACTCAGACATCATTTACAGAGAGCCAGGGGCACACTCCAACACTCAGACATCATTTACAAATGAAGCATGTGTGTTTAGTGAGTCTGCCAGATCAGAGGCAGTAGAGATGACCAGGGATGTTCTCTGTTTAGTGAGTCCTCCAGATCAGAGGCAGTAGAGATGACCAGGGATGTTCTCTGTTTAGTGAGTCCACCAGATCAGACAGTTAGGAATGACCAGGGATGTTCTCTGTTTAGTGAGTCCACCAGATCAGAGGCAGTAGAGATGACCAGGGATGTTCTCTGTTTAGTGAGTCCTCCAGATCAGAGGCAGTAGGGATGACCAGGGATGTTCTCTTGATAAGTGCGCGAATATGACCATTTTCCTGAAAATGTATGGAGTAAAAAGTACACTATTTTCTTTAAGAATGTAGTGGAGTAAAAGTTGTCAGAAATATAAATAATAAAGTAAAGTACAGATACCCCCCCAAAAACGACTTAATAGTACTTTAAAGTATGTTTACTTAAGTACTTTACACCACTGGCGAGGATGCTTAGTTATTGTTTCTACTGCTGATTGCCACTTTAAAGTCCCAGTGCAGTCAAAAATTAGATTTTCCACCGGCCACAAGCTCTATACAGCTCAACCTGGGCTGAAGGGAGAGAGAGTTGTACTGTATTTCTGTGGTAAGTATGTTGGTGTAGAAGAGCAAAAAGGTTTGGGTACATCAGACTAAGCATTTCCTCATCTTGGTCAGTAGTTCAAGAAAGGAGAATGTGAAGTGGATTGGAATGCTCAGAATGGCAAAGGAATTAGAATGATAAAATGGAAGCAAAGAAATCTGAAGACCAAAAAAAAAGGAAACAACTGTACAAAACACACACCAGTGTTTCCCCTATATGCATTTAGTAGCGGCGCACAGTCACTGCTAAATCGTGGCCTCCACATAAAAAAAAGTATTTGGGGAAACAACTGACAGAAAGTTGAATTCCCCTTACACTGTTGAAATGTATGAAATATCTGCAGACCTCCTACAGCGCAGGTTAGTGGGTAATTAGAAGGGCTGCTCAATAGGAGAATACAGAGGCAGCGTTAGTCTCCCTCCAGTTGGTTAATTACCTCAGAGGAGAAGGAGGATCAGACACTAATGAAGCTTCCATCTGATTATAAGAATACACTAGTAAAGGACTACTGATCTATTCACACAGAACCCCATTTCAGAAGGAAAGCTCAAAGCTGGTCAATTGAATTCAACTGGGACTACAAATGGAACCTAAAACGATCCACGGCAGCCCTTCAGAAACTGGAACGATCCACGGCAGACCTTCAGAAACTGAAACGATCCACGCCAGCCCTTCAGAACCTAAAACGATCCACGGCAGCCCTACAGAACCTGAAACAATCCACAGCAGCCCTTCAGAACCTGAAACGATCCACGGCAGCCCTTCAGAAACTGAAACGATCCACGCCAGCCCTTCAGAACCTGAAACGATCCACACCAGCCCTACAGAAACTGAAACGAATCCATGGCAGCCCTACAGAACCTGAAACGATCCACCCACCTACAGAAACTGGAAACGATCCACACCAGCCCTCAGAGACTGAAACGCATCCACGGCAGACCTTCAGAAACTGAAACGATCCACGGCAGACCTTCAGAAACTGAAGCGATCCACGGCAGACCTTCAGAAACTGAAACGATCCACGGCAGCCCTATAGAACCTGAAACGATCCACACCAGCCCTTCAGAAACTGAAGCGATCCACGGCAGACCTTCAGAAACTGAAACGATCCACGGCAGCCCTATAGAACCTGAAACGATCCACACCAGCCCTTCAGAAACTGAAGCGATCCACGGCAGACCTTCAGAAACTGAAACGATCCACGGCAGCCCTTCAGAAAATGAAGCGATCCCGGCAGACCTTCAGAAACTGAAGCGATCCACGCAGACCTTCAGAAACTGAACGATCCACGGCCAGCCCTATTAGAACCTGAAACGATCCACACCAGCCCTTCAGAAACTGAAGCGATCCAGCGCAATCCTTCAAGAAACACTGAAACGATCCACGGCAGCCCTATAGAACCTGAAACGATCCACACCAGCCCTCAGAAACTGAAGCATTCCACGGCAAGACCTTCAGAAACTGAAGCGATCCACGGCAGACCTTCAGAAACTGAAACGATCCACGGCAGCCCTTCAGAAACTGAAGCGATCCACGGCAGCCCTACAGAAACTGAAACGATCCACGGCAGCCCTACAGAAACTGAAACGATCCATGGCAGACCTACAGAACCTGAAACGATCCACGGCAGACCTACAGAACCTGAAACGATCCACGGCAGCCCTACAGAAACTGAAACGATCCATGGCAGACCTTCAGAAAGTGCAACGTGAATGTTCACAGAAACAGACTGTTTATTCACTTCAAGGTTCTTATACACAAAGCATCAATAAGAATCCAGACGATTCTATTGGTTTACTGTGGACATCCTCAGAGACAGGACAAGGTAAAGATGTTTCTCTATAAACAGTAGAGAGGAAATTAAAGACAAATTAAAGGCCTTGTGCTCTTATGTGAGCATCACAGGATGTCGATGAACCTCAAAAAGTCCAACCAACATATAACTAACTTCACATCCTGACCTGAAAGTCCTTGGTTGACTATAAAATTATGAAAGGAGCAAACCCACACACACACCCACACACACTCAAAACACTCAAAAGGAGAAATAAGTGAAATACGAGAAGCGAAGGACGAGGACACAGGAAGTAAAAGAGGATGGAGGGAAGTGAGGACGGTCAGGTGGTACTTTCAGAGTCGCCAAGGACAGAAGAATTCTGGGAATTAACTCTTACCAGGTTTTTGTGCCCCTTGGGCGTTCTGCTCGCCATTCTCCAACACAGGGTTGGCATCTGTTCACACACACACACACACACACACACGCACACGCACACGCACACGCACACGCACACGCACACGCACACGCACACACACACACACACATTAGGCCAACTACCTATTAGCTTTCTGCTTGGACACACACATACACCCCAACAAGGCGTGTCAGTATGTTTATTTTACCAGGTAAACTGACTGAAAAAACATTGTCATTTACAGCAACAACCTGGGAAATAATTACAGGGGAGAGGAGGGGGGATGAATGAGCCAATTGTAAACTGGGGATGATTAGGTGGCCATGATGGTATGAGGACCAGATTGGGAATTTAGTCAGGGCACCGGGGTTAACACCCCCCAAGTGCCATGGGATCTTTAGTGACCACAGAGAGTCAGGACACCTGTTTAATCTAAGAGACAGCACCCTACACAGGGCAATGTCCCCAATCACTGYCCTGGGATATTTTTTTAGACCAGAGGAAAGAGTGCCTCATACTGGCCCTCCAACACCACTTCCAGCAGCATCTGGTCTCCCATCTAAGGACCGACCGGGACCAACCCTGCTTAGCTTCAGAGGTAAGCCAGCAGTGGGATGCAGGGCGGTATGCTGCTGGTCGGTGTCAGCTAGGAACTAACGCACATGGCATGATTACTGCCCACAGCACTTCTGAAGTTGACCATCATGGAAAACTGCACACACACACACAGTCTGCAACTCTGGACAGATTGTCTGGACAATAGACATGGCCCAAAGCTGAGGCACAGTCGGCTGGACACACACACGCACAAACACAAACACACTCCACTAAAATCAGGCCACAGCCGCTGGACTGACACACTGTCAGATCCAAAGCGGCAGGCCTTGTCCAGCTGTATGGCATTATCAGTCACTTATCTGGAGATGCTTACGTAAGGTTACGTAACATTACACACAAACATCCTGAGAGGAGAGCATCACCCTGAGAGGAGAGCATTACCCTGAGAGGAGAGCATTACCCTGAGAGGAGAGTATTATCCTGAGAGAAAAGCGTGAGTCTTACACCTCAATACACCATGACCTTAGCCACCTCTCCTTCACTGAGCACGTCCCCTGGCTAGGAAGGATGTGCACTTGGAAGCCCGTAGGAGCATAAATTCTAAGTTATTCACTGTAGGCTAATTAGCTTCTATAGTTTTATTTATTTAACCTTTATTTAACCAGGAAGGGCTCATTGAGATTTGAAATCTCTTTTTCAAGAGCATCCTGGCCAAGATAGGCAGCACCAAGTCATTAACAAAAATTACAGAAACACAACATGAAAATAGTAGTTGGTTAGCATGGCAGGTGTTCACTTCAATCCCTTCTCTTGTCCCATTAGGGTATTATGACTGACCTCAATGACCTCCCTCATGCCCCCCTCCCATCCCCTCGTCCCCCGACCCCATGCCCTCCGGCCAGCTCAACCTGCCTGGTCCCATCATTGTCCAGCAGGGGATGTAGTCTGTCTTGCCCACCGTCTCGCCACCTGGTCATCGAAGGCCTCAGACTCCAGCTGGGCCACAAAGTCTCTCTCCACCAGGCCCTCTGGACCCTCCTGGGGGACGCTGTCCGTCAGAGCATCACTCAGACTCAGGTCCAGCTCCTCATGGTTCTGGAGGGAGGTTGTGTGTGGGTGGGGTGGGGGCAGAGACAGGGACAAGCAGAGGCGTTATGATTAGATATGGAATTTCAATGGGATGCAGGAAGTTTTGGATGGATGAAACATTTGAATGATATTCATAAATGTCATAACATACATAATACATAATACAATAGTTTATGATGTGAGCTGTAACATCAGTGTTATGTTACATTTTAACTGTCCCAACAACTCAAATAGTATATTTAGCATCATTCATGACCTCTGTCTCTATCTAACACACTGTCTAATGTAATGCCCTTTTGGGCCACCAGGGGGCAGCCTCTCTGTCTCTATCTAACACCTGTCTGTAATGTAATGCCCTTCTGGGCCACAAGGGGGCAGCCTCTCTGTCTCTATCTAACACACTGTCTAATGTAATGCCCTTTGGGCCACAAGGGGCCAGCCTCTCTGTCTCTATCTAACACACTGTCTGTAATGTAATGCACTTCTGGCACCAGGGGTCAGCCTCTCTGTCTCTATCTAACACACGGTCTGTAATGTAATGCCCTTCTGGGCCACAAGGGGGCAGCCTCTCTGTCTCTATCTAAACACACTGTCTAATGTAATGCCCTTCTGGGCCACCGAGGGGCTACCTCTCTGCTAGGCCCACACAGACATCCACGGATGTTCCGAACGAGAAAACCGCCCACTCTGTGCTAGGTTATATGGTGCTGTAGCGCTAGGGTAACTACACAGACAGACAGACAGACAGACAGACAGACAGACAGACAGAAAACGAGCCCACTCTGTGCTAGTTATATGGTGCTGTAGCGCTAGGGTAACTACACAGACAGACAGACAGACAGACAGAAGACAGACAGACAGACAGACAGACAGACAGACAGACAGACAGACACAGCCCACTCTGTGCTAGGTTATATGGTGCTGTAGCGCTAGGGTAAACTAACACAGACAGACAGACAGAAGACAGACAGACAACGCAGACGACAGACAGACAACAGCCCCACTCTGTGCTAGGTTATATGGTGCTGTAGCGCTAGGTGTAAACTACACAGATAGACAGACAGACAACGGACCCACTCTGTGCTAGATTATACGGTGCTGTAGCGCTAGGGTAAACTACACCAGACAGGCAGACAGACAGACAGACAGACAGAGCAGACAACAGCCCACTCTGTGCTAGGTTATATGGTGCCTGTAGGCGCTAGGGTAAACTACACAGATAGACAGACAGACAGACAACAAGCACCTCTGTGCTAAGATTTATAGCGGTGTTGTAGCGCTAGGGTAAACTACACAGACAGGCAGACAGAAGACAGACAGACAGACAGACAGACGACAGACAGACAACAGCCCACTCTGTGTGCTAGGTTATATGGTGCTTGTTAGCGCTAGGGTAAACTACACAGAGAGACAGACAGACAGACAGACAGACAGACGAGACAGACACGCAGGGGAAAGGCTGGTGATGATCCAGGCAGCGAGATATAGCACGAGCTATAGAGTCAGTGACAGCGGACGCGGCGAGAATTCTCGCCAGTCATTCAGGGTTTGTATCTTTCCACAAACAGGGACGTTGGATGGAACTAATGACAGGTTCTTCTCTCTCCTCTCTCTCTCTATGTTTTCTTTCCAACAGGCTGCCGCCTGTCTGTCTCTATCTCATGTCTTCTCTCTAATCTCTCCCCCATTCTTGCATTTTTAAAACACTGTCCCCTCCTCCCCTGGTTTCCTCATCAAGAAGATTAGGATAGCATGTGCCCAATGGTGTAATCAGAGAATGGATTGGGTTTAGCTGCTGAGCAGAGCAGCACACGTTCCAGCATAAACCGGTCCTTCCCTCCCTCCCCGTCTCTCCTCCATCCTCTCTTCTCTCTCTCTTTCAACCCTCTCTCTTCTCTCCCTCCCTCCCTCCCTCCCTCACTGTTCCTTCCTCCTTCCCTCCCCCTGCTTTCCTCCCTCTCCCCTCCTCCTCCCCTCTCTCCCTCCCTTCTCTCCTCCCTCCCTTCCCTCATCTCTCACCATTCATTCCAGTCCCAATTCCCCTTCCTCCTTCCCCTTCTCCGTCTCTCTCTCGTTCGCTACCTTCCCGACTCCTCACCCTCCAGCGGGTACCCTCCCTCCCGTCCCTCCCGCCCTCCCTCCCTCCTCCTCCTCACTCCCGTCTTCCTCCTTCCGTGGCTCTCTTCCTTCTTCTTACTCCTTCTTCCCTCCTCCCTCCCTCCTCTCCTCCGCTCCCTCCTTCCCTCCTCCTCTCTCTCTCTCTTCTCTCCCTCCACCTTCCCCATCTCTCAGTCCTCCCTCCCCCTCCTTGGCATCTCCTCTCCTCCTCTCTCTCTCTCCTCCGCCAGGCAGAACTCGCACTTCTCTAAATCTAGCACCCCCCCCCCCTCTTTGAAATCTAACTTTCTCCCTCTCTTTGAAATCTTGAAATCTAACTATCTCCCTCTCTTTGAAATCTTTGTCCCCTCTCTGCATCTTTCCCTCTGTACACACTTTCACATTGTGTACGTACGTAAACAAAGAGTTTCCTAAGTCACCAGCCAGTGTACTACAGGGCTACAGTCTGTATGGTGGAGCCCTCCCTCTCTCTTTCTCTTTTCACAGAGCTGTGTATATATACTGAGTGTACTTTTGCCCTCAGAACATCCTCAGTTCGTTCGGGGCCTGGACTCCAAGGTTTCGAAAGCGTTCCACAGGGATGATGGCCAATGTTGACTCCAATGCTTCCCACAGTTGTGTCAAGTTGGCTGGATGTCCTTTGGGTGGTGGACCATTCTTGATACACACAGGAAACTGTTCAGTGTGAAAACCCCAGCAGCGTTGCAGTTCCTGACACACTCAAAACAGTGTGCCTGGCACCTACTACCATACCCCATTCAAAGGCACTTAAATATTTTGTCTTGCACATTCACCCTCTGAATGACACACATACACAATCCATGTCTCAATTGTCTCAAGGCTTAAACATAATAATTTAACCTGTCTCCCCTTCATCTACACTGATTGAAGTGGATTTAACAAGTGATATCAATAAGGGATCATATCTTTCACCTGGATTCACCTGGTCAGTCTATGTCATGGAAAGAGCAGGTGTCCTTAATGTTTTGTCAGTGTATAACACTATAACAGGCCAGGAGCGCCATCTGCTGGACAGTCTGGTAGGTGACTATATGGGCACTGAGGAACAAGTGAAACAACGCCTACCTTTTAGCCTTTTCACCCACAGGAGGTTGGTGGCACCTAAATTGGGGAGAAAGGCTTGTGGTAATGACTGGAGCAGAACAGGTGGAATGGTACCAAATACATCCAACACGTTTTCCATGTGTTTGATTCCATTCCATTTGCTCCGTTCCAGACTTTATTATGAGCCGTCCTCCCCTCAGCAGCCTCCACTGCTTTTCAGGTACTTCTCATTTGATAGCACAGTCAATGTTACACTGTTGAGTCAATGACAAAATGTATAGTATCGAGACTGGTTTTACACGGTCTGTAAATCAGAGGAGGCTGGTGGAAGGAGCTATAGGAGGACAGGCTCATTGTAATGGCTGGAATGGAATCAATGGAACAGAGTCAAACATGTGGTTTCATATGACTGATACGGTTCTATTGATTCCATTCCAGACATTACAATGAGCCCCTCCTCAAACAGCTCCTCCCACCAGCCTCCACTGCTGTAAATGTTTTGTATTGTATTTACTGCAAACTAGATTTCCCTCTGGAGCTATACAAATCAACTGAAACGTGAACATTCACAGTACAGAGTGTATGGGAGGATCCTGTAAGTTGCAGTAGTATACACACGGTCTCCAGTAGAGAGGGTGTACCTCTATCAGGCCTTGGCTAACACCAATAAGCCAGAGTGGTTAAAACAGTCCCCAGTTTCACTAGTAAAACCAGCCTCATGTCTGTGAGGGGAGAATAAGCCATGCCGCACCCACCAACGTTGCTTCAATGGAAATGATGAGATCCAATATAACTCTAATGATGAGACCCAATATAACTCTAATGATGAGACCCAATATAACTCTAATGATGAGACCCAATATAACTCTAATGATGAGAGAAATATGAACTTGATGAGACCAATATATCTAATGATGAGACCAATATAAACTCTAATGATGAGACCAATAATAACTCTAATGATGAGACACAATATAACTCTAATGATGAGACCCAATAATAAATCTAATGATGAGACCAAATAACTCTAATGATGAGACCCAATATAACTCTAATGATGAGACCAATATAACTCTAATGATGAGAGCCAAATATAACTCTAATGATGAGACAAAATATAACTCTAATGAGAGACCAATATAACTCTAATGATGAGACCCAATTATAATCTAATCAGTTCCTTGTGGCAATTGCGCTAGCTCTCTTCTTTGTAGCTTTAACTAGTTGACTGTCTAGTGCGATCCTGTTTTTCTCTCTCTGCAGCTAGACGCATACATAACGCTTACCACCGGCTGAGCCGCTGTACTTATTACCTGGTGGTGCTCCAGGCTGCAGCGCCACGTTGAGTTCAGGTCTCGGCAGCCCGTGGACTGCGTATCTGCGGCCAACAAGGAGACGTTATCTCAGCCTATGTCCTCCAAGGTCTGACTGGTCTCCTTGGCAGGTGACGGAAACATGGATTATACCACTGATAACTACTGCTACTCCTACTTGCTCTCTCCGCTCGGTCTGCCGTGTTCTCGCACCCCGAGAGCTTCTGGTCAAGCGGGTGGTGGCGCACTGGGATGCCTCATCGTCAAGTAGGACAGTTCTCTCTTTTTCCCCCTGACCATCTGTCTATCGCCGTCCTGTTGAATTCCATGCGCTGTCACAGTTACAGCGCCTTTCAAGCTTAACATGGCTCTTATCAATGATTGTTATACGCGCCCTCAGATTCCCTTGGAGAGTTATCAGATTGAGCTTGACTTGCCCTGATAAGTTCTTTTCCTGACGGGATGGCTCACTTCACAGGTTTTTGGGTACTGTTAACCTCCCACGTCTACTCTTTGCTGCATTCGCTTTGCCTTCTTCTTTCATTCTCTCTCCTCTTTTGACTCACCTCTTCTTTCCCCCTACTCACAGGCAGGCAATACGCTTGTACCATCTTCTAGATGCTGTTCCTTTCGACTAATCTGCATTGCAACTCCCCTCGGAAGTCTCGACGATACTTGTATCGCTTTTCCCTCTCGCTCTCATACAACACTTCGACATTGCCTACTCGGATGGTATCGCGCGTCCAACCTTCGCTCTCTCTTCCCGCGCTACTCTCCCCTCTTTCCATCTATCATCTCTTCCTCTGCTCAACCTTCTCCAACCTATCTCCTGATTCTGCTCTCACGCTCCTCTCTCCTTTCTGCATCCTTTGACTCTCTTATGTCCCTACCTGCTCCAGGCCGGGCTCGGTCCTCCCTCCTGCTCCGTGGCTCGACGACTCATTGCGAGCTCACAGAACAGGGTCCGGGCAGCGAGCGGCAATGGAGGAAACTCGCTCCCTGCGGACCTGGCATCCTTTACTCTCTCTTACATTCTCTCTTCTGTCTCTGTGCTAAAGCCAATTCTACCTACTCTAAATTCCAAGCATCTGCCTCTAACCCTAGGTAAGCTCTTTGCACCTTTCCGCCTCTGAATCCTCTCCCTCCTCCCCTCCTCCCTTCTCTGCTGATGACTTGCGTCAACTTTTGAAAGAAGGTCGACGACATCCGATCCTCGTTTGCTAAGTCAAACGACACGCTTGGTTCTGCTCACGCCCTACCTGTGCTTTGACCTCTTTCTCCCTCTCCTCCAGATGAATGCTCGCGTCTTGTGACGGCCGGCGCCGCCAACAACCTGCCGCGCTTGACCCTATCCTCCTCTCTCTTCTCAGACGCATTTCCCGGAGACCTTTCCTTACCTCACCTCGCTCATCAACTCATCTTTGGACCGCTGGCTACGTCCCTTCCGTCTTCAAGAGAGCGAGAGTTGCACCCTTCTGAAAAAACCTACACTCGATCTCCGATGTCAACAACTACAGACCAGTTATCCCTTCTTTCTTTTCTCTCCAAAACTCTTGAACGTGCCGTCCTTGCCAGCGTCTCCCTGCTATTCTCTCTCAGAATGACCTTCTTGATCAAATCAGTCAGGTTCTAAGACTAGTCATTCAACTGAGACTGCTCTTCTCTGTGTCACGGAGGCGCTCCGCACTGCTAAAGCTAACTCTCTCTCCTCTGCTCTCATCCTCTAGACCTATCGGCTGCCTTTGATACTGTGAACCCATCAGATCCTCCTCTCCACCCTCTCCGAGCTGGGCATTCTCGGCGCGGCCTCGCTTGGATTGCGTCCTACCTGACAGGTCGCTCCTACCAGGTGGCGTGGCGAGAATCTGTCTCCGCACCACCGTGTCTCTCTACTGGTGTCCCCCAGGGCTCTGTTCTAGGCCCTCTCCTATTCTCGCTATACACCAAGTCACTTGGCTCTGTCATATCCTCACATGGTCTCTCCTATCATTGCTATGCAGACGACACAGCAATTATTCTTCTCCTTTCCCCCTCTGATAACCAGGTGGTGAATGCATCTCTGCATGTCTGGCAGACATATCAGTGTGGATGACGGATACCAATCAAGCTGAACCTGCGGCAAGACGGAGCTGCTCTTCTCCCGGGGAAGGACTGCCCGTTCCATGATCTCGCCATCACGGTTGAACTTCCATTGTGTCTCCTCCCAGAGTGCTAAGAATTGGCGTGATCCCTGGACACACCTGTCGTTCTAACTAACATCAAGGCGGTGACCCGTTCCTGTAGGTTTCATGCTCTACAACATTCGGCAGAGTACGACCTGCTCACGCAGGAAGCGGCGCAGGTCCTAATCAGCACTTGTCATCTCCCGGTCTGGATTACTGCAACTCGCTGTTGGTGGGCTCCCCTGCCTGTGCCCATTAAACCCCTCCAACTCATCCAGAACGCCGCAGCCCGTCTGGTGTTCAACTTTCCCAAGTTCTCTCACGTCACCCGCTCCTCCGCTCTCGTCCACTGGCTTCCAGTGAAGCTGCGATCCGCTACAAGACCATGGTGCTTGCTACGGAGCTGTGGAGGGGAACGGCACTCCGTACTTCAGGCTCTGATCAGGCCCTACACCCAAACAAGGGCACTGCGTTCATCCACCTCTGGCCTGCTCGCCTCCTATCTCTGAGGAAGTACCAGTTCCCGCTCAGCCAGTCAAAACTGTTCGCTGCTCTGGCACCCCAATGGTGGAACAAAAACTCTCACGACGCCAGGTAGGCGGAGTCAATCACCACCTTCGGAGACACCTGAACCCACCTCTTTAAGGAATACTAGGATAGGATAAAGTAATCTCTAACCCCCCCTTAAAAGAGTTAGATGCACTATTGTAAGTGGTTGTTCCACTGGTATATCATAAGGTGAATCCAATTGTGTAAAGTCCGTCTGGATAAGAGCGTCTGCGTAATGAATTAATTGTAAATGTAAATGTAAATGAGACCAATAGTAAGCTCTAGTATGATGAGACTAATATAGACTGCTAATGATGGAGACGCAATATTAAGCTCTAGTGATGTAGACCTAATATGAACTCTAATGAATGAGACCAATTATAATCTAATGCTGAGCCGCAAGTAAATAATGCTAAATGATGAGAACCAATATAAGACTCTAATGATGAGACCCAATATAACTCTAATGATGAGACCCAATATAACTCCAGCTTGTGGACCAATTCATTGCAGCTGGCTAGCTTGGCTTCTTTCACAATCATGGTATTTAAACTGACCTTGAATTGAAACTAGTGGAGTTTCTCTCGAAGAAAACAACACAAATGGTGTTGCTGTAGTTTCTGGATTCTAACATGAACCCGTTGGTGTGGCCACTCGGACACCATTTTGTGTGTGTGTGCTCTGGCTGACATGAGGTTAATGCTATCGAACCTGCTACAACAGATCACTATAGTGTGTCAACAGACGGAGTAGCTGACAGCTCACACAGGTGAGTCATAGAGAAATGTGAAACGACGATCAACAAAGCTGACATTCAACCGTGCTAAAAGGCAAAATGTCATTTAAGGAGGGGGGGAAAAAACAGCCTGTGAGATTCACAACTAAAATCCTCTAAAGCGAAAATACAGATAAAGAAATGTTTTTAAGGGCATTTCAAAACAGCCACAATAGCAGACAACGGGCCAAACCTGACGTAATGCCAATCAGGATCTATGGACTAGGATTTTTTGAAGTGGCACTCCTACGTGTTGACTCGGCAGACATGGTGGATACTGCAGGTGCACTATTTAGTGTGCACTGTGTTTTAACATCCCCTTCCTGCCACCCTGGGCACAGCGCAATGCCAGGGCCGGTTGTAGAGAACCTCCTCTAGGTTGCAGAGACAGTTTGGCTGTTTTAAAGCTAATTTCCTGCAAAGCTACACATTTTGCCATGTGGCTGAGAGAAACATTTCAGTTTAAAAGCTAATTTCACGCAATTATACACATTTCGCCATGTGGCTGAGAGAATATTTGCAGTTTTAAACCTAATTTCCTACAACTATAGACATTTCGCCATGGCTTATGCCTTGATCTTATGGTATCTGAGTGACTCAAACATTATAACAAAATCAATAGGCCCCATGACATTTATGGAATTTTCGATTCTCCCTGACTGTCTAGTATTTATATTGGTGATTATTAGTTCATATATTAAAATGTATCTTTTGTGCATATCTGGTTTACCTGAGCCACAACCCATGATCAGTTCAAAACATGAAATATAACATTTAATAGAACCTTTCATTAATTACTGCAAATGTTGAAATAAATCCCCAAAATCCCCCAGACAAGACATCATGTTCTCTACTGAGCGGATAGAAGACAGCCGAGAGGAACTCTGACCTCTGATGTCATCATGTCACTTTCCAAAAGAGGTGATGACACTTCCTGGTTTAGCAGAACTCTGCAACCGTATCTCTCTCTCTGTGTGTGACTGACTGTTAGCGTTCTGCATCTGATCTAACCGTATCTCTCTCTGTGTGTGACTGACTGTTAGCGTTCTGCATCTGATCTAACCGTATCTCTCTCTGTGTGTGTGACTGACTGTTAGCGTTCTGCATCTGATCTAACCGTATCTCTCTCTCTGGTGTAGAACTGACTGTTAGCGTTCTGCATCTGATCTACCGTATCTCTCTCTCTGTGTGTGTGTGACTGACTGTTAGCGTTCTGCATCTGATCTAACCGTATCTCTCTCTCTGTGTGTGAGACTGACTGTTAGCGTTCTGCATCTGATCTAACCGTATCTCTCTCTCTGTGTGTGTGACTGACTGTTAGCGTTCTGCATCTGATCTAACCGATCTCTCTCTGTGTGTGAGACTGACTGTTAGCGTTCTGCATCTGATCTAACCGTATCTCTCTCTCTGTGTGTGACTGACTGTTAGCGTTCTGCATCTGATCTAACCGTATCTCTCTGTGTGTGAGACTGACTGTTAGCGTTCTGCATCTGATCTAACCGTATCTCTCTGTGTGTGTGTGACTGACTGTATGAATGTTTGTGTGCAGTGACTCACACTCTGGCTGGCACCCAGTGGTCTTTGAATGTTTGAAAACAGCACTCATTCACCTTCCACTTTCACTTCAACAGGACTGGTCTCTGCCCCAGCCAACTGTTGTGTGTGTGTGTGTGTGTGTGGTGTGTGTGTGTGTGTGTGTGTGTGTGTGTGTGTGTGTGTGTGTGTGTGTGTGTGTGTGTGTGTGTGGTGTGTGTGTGTGTGTGTGTGTGTGTGTGTGTGTGAGGGCCTGTACAGAGCTTTCTACTGATCTGCAGACAGCTGACACAGGCCTGTTTCTACTGATCTGCAGACAGCTGACACGGGCCTGTTTCTACTGATCTGCAGCCTGCTGACACAGGCCTGTTTCTACTGATCTGCAGGCAGCTGACACGGGCCTGCTTCTACTGATCTGCAGACAGCTGACACGGGCCTGTTTCTACTGATCTGCAGACAGCTGACACGGACCTGTTTCTAGTGATCTGCAGACAGCTGACACAGGCCTGTTTCTAGTGATCTGCAGACAGCTGACACAGGCCTGTTTCTACTGATCTGCAGACAGCTGACACGGGCCTGTTTCTACTGATCTGCAGACAGCTGACACGGACCTGTTTCTACTGATCTGCAGACAGCTGACACGGACCTGTTTCTAGTGATCTGCAGACAGCGGACACAGGCCTGTTTCTACTTATCTGCAGACAGCTGACACGGGCCTGTTTCTACTGATCTGCAGACAGCTGACACAGCCCTGTTTCTACTGATCTGCAGACAGCTGACAGAGGCCTGTTTCTATTGATCTGTAGACAGCTGACACGGGCCTGTTTCTACTGATCTGCAGACAGCTGACACGGGCCTGTTTCTACTGATCTGCAGACAGCTGACACGGGCCTGTTTCTACTGATCTGCAGACAGCTGACACGGGCCTGTTTCTACTGATCTGTAGACAGCTGACACAGGCCTTTTTCTCCATGCTGTTCACACATGACAAGATGGCTGAAATTACAAGCAGGTGGTTGTTCCCTGTATTTGTATTTGTATTTATTAAGGATCCCCATTAGTTCCTGTCAAGGCAGCAGCTACTCTTCCTGGGGCTTATTATGGATCCCCATTAGTTCCTGCCAAGGCAGCAGCTACTCTTCCTGGGGTTTATTATGGATCCCCATTAGTTCCTGCTAAGGCAGCAGCTACTCTTCCTGGGGTTTATTATGGATCCCCATTAGTTCCTGTCAAGACAGCAGCTACTCTTCCTGGGGTTTATTAAGGATCCCCATTAGTTCCTGTCAAGGCAGCAGCTACTCTTCCTGGGGTTTATTAAGGATCCCCATTAGTTCCTGTCAAGGCAGCAGCTACTCTTCCTGGGGCTTATTATGGGATCCCCATTAGTTCCTGCCAAGCAGCAGCTACTCTTCCTGGGGTTTATTAAGGATCCCCATTAGTTCCTGTCAAGGCAGCAGCTACTCTTCCTGGGGCTTATTATGGATCCCCATTAGTTCCTGCCAAGGCAGCAGCTACTCTTCTTCCTGGGGTTTATTATGGATCCCATTAGTTCCTGCTAAGGCAGCAGCTACTCTTCCTGGGGTTTATTAAGGATCCCCATTAGTTCCTGCCAAGGCAGCAGCTACTCTTCCTGGGGTTTATTAAAGATCCCCATTAGTTCCTGTCAAGGCAGCAGCTACTCTTCCTGGGGTTTATTAAGGATCCCCATTAGTTCCTGTCAAGGCAGCAGCTACTCTTCCTGGGGCTTATTATGGATCCCCATTAGTTCCTGCCAAGGCAGCAGCTACTCTTCCTGGGGTTTATTAAGGATCCCCATTAGTTCCTGTCAAGGCAGCAGCTACTCTTCCTGGGGCTTATTATGGATCCCCATGAGTTCCTGCCAAGACAGCAGCTACTCTTCCTGGGGTTTATTAAGGATCCCCATTAGTTCCTGTCAAGGCAGCAGCTACTCTTCCTGGGTTAATTATGGATCCCCATTAGTTCCTGCCAAGGCAGCAGCTACTCTTCCTGGGGTTTTTATGGATCCCCATTACGTTTCCCTG
>NC_036854.1:25822915-25855338 GCF_002910315.2 Salvelinus sp. IW2-2015 | reverse complement strand
ATCCCTATTAATAGTTCCTGTCAAGGCGCAGGCCGGTACTCTTCTCCTGGGTTTATTATAGGATTCCCATTAGTTCCTGTCAAGGCAGCAGCAGCTACTCTTCCTTGGGTTATTTATGGATCCCCATTAGTTCCTGCCAAGGCAGCAGCTACTCTTCCTGGGGTTTATTAAGGATCCCCATTAGTTCCTGCCAAGGCAGCAGCTACTCTTCCTGGGGTTTATTAAGGATCCCCATTAGTTCCTGCTAAGGCAGCAGCTACTCTTCCTGGGGGGTTATTAAGGATCCCCATTAGTTCCTGTCAAGGCAGCGCTACTCTTCCTGGGGTTTATTAGGATCCCCATTAGTTCCTGTCAAGGCAGCAGCTACTCTTCCTGGGTTTATTAAGGATCCCCATTAGTTCCTGTCAAGGCAGCAGCTACTCTCCTGGGGCTTATTAAGGATCCCCATTAGTTCCTGCCAAAGCGCAGAGCTACTCTTCCTGGGGTTTATTAAGGATCCCATTAGTTCCTGTCAAGGCAGCAGCTACTCTTCCTGGGGTTTATTATGGATCCCATTAGTTCCTGCCAGGCAGCAGCTACTTACTCTTCCTGGGGTTTATTAAGGATCCCCATTAGTTCCTGCCAAGGCAGCAGCTACTCTTCCTGGGGTTTATTAAGGATCCCCATTAGTTCCTGTCAAGACAGCAGCTACTCTTCCTGGGGTTTATTATGGATCCCCATTAGTTCCTGTCAAGGCAGCAGCTACTCTTCCTGGGGTACAGCAAAATTAAGGCAATTATGCAATTTAAAAACATTACAATACATTCACAACAGATTTCACAACATATTAAGTGTGTTCCCTCAGGCCTCTACTCTTCAGTACTACCACATATCTACAACACAAAATCCATGTGTACATGTGTGTATAGTGCGTATGTTATCGTGTGTTTGTATGCATGTGTTGCTTCACAGTCCCCGGTGTTCCATAAGGTGTATTTTTATCTGTTTTTTAAAATCTGATTCTACTGCTGCATCAGTTACCTGATGTGGAATAGAGTTCCATGTAGTCATGGCTCTATGTAGTACTGTGCACCTCCCATACTCTGTTCTGGACATGGGGACTGTGAAGAGACCTCTGGTGGCATGTCTTGTGGGGTATGCGTGGGTGTCCGAGCTGTGTGCTAGTAGTTCAAAGAGACAGATCGGTGCATTCAACATGTCAATACCTCTCACAAATACAAGTAGTAATAAAGTCAATCTCTCCTCCACTTTGAGCCAGGAGAGATGTACATACATATTATTAATGTTAGCTCTCTGTGTACATCCAAGGGCCAGCCGTGCTGCCCTGTTCTGAGCCAATTGCAATTTTCCTAAGTCCCTCTTTGTGGCACCTGACAACACTACTGAACAGTAGTCTAGGTGAGACAAAACTAGGGCCTGTAGGACCTGCCTTGTTGATAGTGCTGTTAAGAAGGTAGAGCAGTGCTTTATTATGGACAGACTTCTCACCATCTTAGCTACTGTTGAATCAATATGTTTTGACCATGACAGTTTACAATCCAGGGTTACTCCAAGTAGTTTAGTCACCTCAACTTGCTTAATTTCCACATTATTCATTACAAGATGTAGTTGAGGTTTAGGGTTTAGTGAATGATTTGTATCAAATACAATGCTTTTCGTTTTTTGATTTTTTTTGCTGGTACAGGGGCTCAAAGCGATTCGAAAGTCTTAAGTCCGGACGTAGAGGAAGAAGGCAGGCGAACCGAGAACGCTTCTTCTCCTTCTTTCTGGTTCCCGACACGCATCCATTTACGCTCACCTGGAGTCGAACAATGAGCAGCCATTTTGTGGTTCAAGCTAGTAGAGGGGTGCAGTGGTGGAAACTGATCCTAGTCCAGGAAGGCTCCATTATAATCCTCTTGGATGTTTTGACAGGAAGCATTTGAAGATAACGACAGTATTTATTCATGATGAGTAATAATGCTTTCTTTAGCTGCATCAAGTTCAATACATTTTTCACAAATGAATGTATCCATCAGACCTTTCCCCGTGACAACAACAAACATATACATTTAATAGCAAACGAGTCCCCAGCAGATTTAAAGGAGTTAGATGCTCCCTCCATGGCCACGGACGTCCCCCACCAGCCCCACGCACAACTGTGTTGTTGTCTGTGTGTGTGTGTCTGTGTGTGTCTGTGTCTGTGTCTGTGTCTGTGTCTGTGTGTGTGTGTCTGTGTGTGTGTGTGTCTGTGTGTGCCATCAGTGGGCCGGGCCATGCCTGGGATTCCCCGGTGTGACCGCAGTCCTCCTGCTATAGGCCGGTGACTCAGAGAAGCCTCTCTGTCACCCTCTCCAAAAGAGAGTCTCGACCCTGGGGGCAGCCGACTGAGCCTCGACCTCCACCTGGAGATAGCTATGGTTACAGTTACAGGCAATACCAACAGGACTAACCCCTGCCTTATCAATCAATACACAGCCAAAGAGTCAGCGGGATCTCACTCACAGTTCACACAGAGAAGACCAGAGAGACAGTGTCTTGTAGGGCAGATCTGTATACAGCCTCTTTACATTGTTTCAAATATCACCATAATACATTCTGTTACTAGCCTATGCAAGGCAGGTTTAAAATGAATCAAACTCTTCGGGCTGCTTTGAACACAATGGGACGGACCAACAGCAACAATTCCAACGCTTACGGCCGCGATAATATACTGTATATTTCTTATACTTGTTTTATATCTAGCGTTGATTTCATGAGGAAGTGCCCTGCTTCCTCGTTTCTTCAAACCCAGAATAAGCAACGATAGCTGAAACAAAATACCTGTCGAATGAAAACATGTGCTGTGTAGAGTCTGCTGGTTGTGTCGCTGCTTTGTAGGCCAGTTGAGGTTTACAACAGGCCCAGTGTTCAGCTGTGACGTTAATCTAAGTGAGATGGTGTCTTCAACATTCCTCCTGGTCTGATTCACTACCAGTCCCAGGCCACACATTCAACAGCACTGTACAGCACCACTCTGTCACTACCCCAGTCCCAGGCCACACATTCAACAGCCACTGTACAGCACCACTCTTCACTCCCCCAGTCCCAGGCCACACATTCAACAGCACTGTACAGCACCACTCTGTCACTACCCCAGTCCCAGGCCACACATTCAACAGCACTGTACAGCACCACTCTGTCACTACCCCAGTCCCAGGTCACACAATCAACAACACTGTACAGCACCACTCTGTCACTACCCCAGTGACAGCAACTTGATTCAATACACACAGGTATTCTACACTTAAAGGGATAGTTCACCTCAGGGGTAGTTCACCTCAGGGGTAGTTCACCTCAGGGGTAGTTCACCTCAGGGGTAGTTCACCTCAGGGATAATTCACCACAGGGATAGTTCACCTCAGGGGTAGTTCATCTCAGGGATAGTTCACCTCAGGGATAGTTAACTTGAAATCACGACAGAATACCTTCCACAGCCAGGTATCACAGAGGTATTTGTCCTCTAGTATCTCAAAACAGGGAAAGTTACTTTTCTTGAGATCTGATAGGCCTACAGTATGTTGATGTACTTCCGCCAACTTGACAGAGAGAACTGTGGGGCATGGCCTCAGGCATGACACTGGAGTAGACATAACCATATTATAACATTAGCTACAATAAGATAGTAAAGCCACACATGTACACACTAAACACACGCACACAAGTACACACGTACACACTAAACACACGCACGCAAGTACACACGTACACACTAAACACACGCACGCAAGTACACACGTACACACTAAACACACGCACGCAAGTACGCACGTACACACTAAAAACACGCACGCACGTACACACTAAACACACGCACGCACGCAAGTACACACGTACACACTAAAATATCACCGCACCACGTACCAACACTAACACAAACGCACGTGCAACACCGCACTTACACACCTACCAAACACGCAGCGGCACGTACAACACTAACACACACGCACGCAAGTACGCACGTAACACACTAAACACGACGCACGCAACACGACTAAACAGCACGCACGCACAACAAAGTACGCACGTAGCACACTTAAGGGAACACGCAACGCACAACACTAAAACACCTCACGCACGCGCACTACACGACTACACACGACCACCAAGTACGACGTACACATCAAACACCAGCGCATCGCAGAGCACACGCACACAACACACGCACGCAACGATATCCACGTAACACTAAACACGCAACGCGACGCACGTACACACTACTCACACGCCCTCACGCAAGTAACGCACGTACCTACAACTAAACACACGGTACGCACGTACAACACCTACAACACACGCAAGCCGCACGCTACACACTTACAAACACTAGCAGCACGCCACCGTAGCACACTAAAAAAAGAACCCCCAACCACGCACCGACCACCTACCAACACACACCTACACACTAACGACACATCCTCTACAGCAAGGTACGCACGTAACACACGTACAACAACACGCAACGCAAAGTACTCACCGTACACACTAAACACACGCAGCGCAAGTACACTCACCACACACTAAACCACACACGTACCACACAGGCAACCTGATTTCCCAGCGGCCGTCTGGCTACTTCATTTCGCGTCTATTCTAGGTAAGAGCGTGGTAAGAGGATATGCTGTGTCCAGTGGAGCTTCACCACAGAGGCCTGAAGGCAGTTACCTCGATGTTCGATGTATGATTAATGAGGACGAGAACGGGAAAGACGAGAGAGGGCGCAAGAGAGAGACAGAGAGAAGAAGAGGGGCAGAGTCGTCGAGGAGAGAGAGAGGGAGAGGGCAAGCAGAGAGGACAGAGAAAGAGGACCGAAGGGAAGTAGAGAGACAGACGAGCGAAAGCAAGAGAGACAGAGTACGAAGAAACGAAGGACGAAGCGGACTGAAGGCAAACGAGCGGAGGGACCAGAGAGCGGCGAAAAGAGCAGACAGAGAGAAGAAAGAAGAGAGGAGAGAGGTGTCAAGAGCAGAGAGGGAGAGAGACAGACTAGCCCAAAACCGAGCATTAAGTGACAGTGAGAGAGAAAGCAGAGCGACAGATAGAGGACAAATAATGAGAGACAGAAGAGAGAGACAGACGAAGATACAAGAGAGTAGAGAAGGACAGAGAAGAGATCAAGAAGAAGAGAGAGAGGGAAGAAGGCACAGATGAGCAGACAGAGAGGAAGAGAGGAGAGAGCCAGAGCAGAGAGAGAGGGAGAGGAAGAGGGACAAGAAAGGAGAGGACAGAGAGAGAAAGAGAGAGGGAGAGAGGGCAAGAGAGAGAACGACAAGAGCAGAACAGAGATGAGACAGAGAAGAAAAGAGAGAGGGAGAGGGCAAGAGAGAGAGGGAGAGAGACCAGAGAGCGAGAAGAGAGTGACGAGAGAGAAAGAGAGCGACAGAGAAGGACAAGAGAGAGACAGAGAGAGAGAGGACAGAGAGAGAAAGAGAGAGAGAGCAGAGGAGAGAAAGAGAGAGAGGAGAGGGCAAGAGAGATGACAGAGAGCGTAAGAGAGAGACAGAGAGAGAAAGAGAGAGATGGAGAGCGAAAGAGAGAGACAGAGAGAGAAAGGAGAGCGACAGAGAGAGAAAGAGAGAGACAGAGAGCGAAAGAGAGGAGAGAGAGGGCAAGAGAGAGACAGAGAGCGAAAAGAGAGGGAGAGAGAGGGGAAGAGAGACAGAGAGCAAAAAGAGAGAGACAGAGCGAAAGAGAGGGAGAAAGAGGGCAAGAGAGAGACAGAGAGAACTCTGACAGCGTGAGAAAAACTCCTTC
Organism: Salvelinus sp. IW2-2015; assembly: GCF_002910315.2. Lineage (NCBI taxonomy): Eukaryota > Metazoa > Chordata > Actinopteri > Salmoniformes > Salmonidae > Salvelinus > Salvelinus sp. IW2-2015. The sequence goes on along the minus strand of NC_036854.1, from coordinate 25,849,566 downwards.
AGGAATATGCAGGATGTAGCAGCCCCCCCCCCCCCCCCCCCAGCGAGCCCCAGGCGAAGTGTGTCTGTCTAATGGGTTTCAGGTGGTTACAGGTGCATGGCATTGTGTAAACTACATGCAGACAGAGTGTTGATGACAGGAATAACTCCACAGCCAGACATTTTCCTCATTCACTGTTTGCTTACATAAGGTACGTCTACTTTCCCTGCTCCTCCTGCTCAGGCTCAATACTCAGGGCCAAGGGTCTCAATGCTCAGGGCCAAGGGCTCAATGCTCAGGCTCAATACTCAGGGCTCCAATGCTCAATATCGGGCTCAATGCTTCAGGGGCCAATGCCCAGGGCTCAATGCGCAATACTCAGGGCTCAATACCCAGGGCTCCAATGCTCAGGGCTCAATGCTAAATTCTCTGGGCAAAGGCTCAGTGCTCAATGCTCATGGCCAAGGGCTCAGGGGCCAAGGCTCAATGATCAGGGCCAAGGCTCAGGGCTAAAGCTCAGGGGGCCAAGGGCTCAGGGCCAAGGGACCAATGCTCAGGGCAAGGCTCAATGCTCAGGCGGGCCAAGGGATGTCAAAAGACTCAATGCTCAGGGCCAAGGGCTATGAAGCAAAGGGCTCAATGCTCAGGGCCAAGGGCTCAGGACTCAATGCTCAGGGCCAAGGGCTCAATGCTCAGGGGCCAAGAGCTCAGGCGCTGTAGGATGGATTGGACTGTGGTATGAGGAGCTTCCAAGGATGCACCGTCAGCTAGAATATACATCAGTAGAGCAGACATGAGTTCCTGTTACTGTATGTTGGCCTCGGTATTTACAACCGTACCAGCTCTGCAGTCTATCTCCAGTACACAACACTTCTGAACATTGCCGCCCTTGAATAAACCCCCAGGTCAGCAAGCTTAACAAACCCAGGCAGCTTTGTGTTGCTCTCTGGTGTAGGGGTAGTCCTGCGAGGCCCTGGCAGGCGCAGAAGACCCAGTTCAAAACTAAGCTGCTGGGATTAAACACTTGGTTACACCGTGGCATAGCACTCATTCAGTCACCGTGTGGTTTTCTGGATCACCTGTTTCAAACGGTTTGTTCCTCTGTTCAACTTGGACATGCTGTTCACATTGACTACTGCTGGCTCAGAATGGTGGCAAAAAAACATGGTTTGTCAAGTGGACACAGCACACGCACACCCAATCAGAGACGAGCGTGGTGTATGTTCCATCACCCAATCAGAGATGAGTGGTGTATGTTCCATCACCAATCAGAGAGAGTGGTGTATGTTCCATCACCCAATCAGAGATGAGTGGTGTATGTTCCATCACCAATCAAGAGATGAGTGGGTGTATGTTCCATCACCCAATCAGAGATGATGGTGTATGTTCCATCACCCAATCAGAGATGGTAGTGGTGTATGTTCCATCACCCAATCAAGATACCATCACCCAATCAGAGATGACGTGGTGCATGTTCCATCACCCAATCAGAGATGAGTGGTGTATGTTCCATCACCCAATCAGGAGATGAGTGGTGTAGTCCATCACCCATCAGAGATGAGTGGTGTATGTCCATCACCCAATCAGAGATGAGAGGAGGAGGGATCGAGAGAGATGAGATTAGAGGGGTAGGAAGAGAGATGAGAGGCGGAGGGTAGGAGAGAGAGATGAGATTAGGAGGGGAGGAGGAGAAGATTGAGAGAGATGAGAGGAGGGACTGAGAGAGTGAAGGAGGGAGGAGGGAGGAGAGAAAGATGAGAGGAGGAGGGGAGGAGAGAGAGATGAGATTAGGAGGGTAGGAGAGAGATGAGAGGAGAGAGGGGGGAGAGAGAGAGAGATGAAATTAGGGAGGTAGGAGAGAGAGATGAGATTAGGAGGGGAGGAGAGAGAGATGAGATTAGGAGGGGAGGAGAGAGATGAGAGATGAGAGGAGGAGGGGATCGAGAGAGATGAGAGGAGGGAGGAGAGAAAGATGAGAGGAGGAGGGGAGGAGAGAGAGATGAGAGGAGGAGGGGAGGTGAGGAGGAGAGAGAGATGAGAGGAGGGTAGAGAGAAGATGAGAGGAGGAGGGAGGAGAGAGATGAGAGGATGGGAGGAGAGATGAGGAGAGGATGGGAGGAAGAGAAGAGATGAGAGGAGAGAGAGATGAGGAGGAAGAGAGAGAGGAGGAGCAGGAGGAGAGGAGAGAATGAAGAGAGGAGGCGTGGGGACATTTCCCAATCCCCATGAGGACGAAGGCTATTGTAAGTTTAGGGGGTTAGGGTTAGGTTTAGAGGGGTTCTGTTTCTGCTGGTATCAAACCTTAGTTGCACGGGCCTATTGCACTTCTGCTGCCTGTTTCTATATTGTACATCAGACCGGTCTGGAGAGGGTGAGAGAACATGAAAGGCCCAGTTTAGGATTAGGGTCACAATTAGGGTTAGGGTAAGAGGTCTTGGTTAGGGTAGGGTAAGAGGTTCGTGGTAAGGGTAAGAGGTTTGTGGTTAGGTTTAGGGTAAGAGGTTCGTGGTTAGGTAAGATGTTCATGGTTAGAGGTAGAGGTAAGAGGTTCGTGGTTAGGGTTAGGGTAAGAAGTTCATGGTTAGGTAAGAGGTTTGTGGTAGGGTAAGAGGTTTGTGGTTAGGTTAGGTTAGGGTAAGAGGTTCATGTTAGGGTAAGAGGTTTGTGGTTAGGTTTAGGGTTAGGGTAAGAGAGTTCATGGTTTAGGGTAAGAGGTTTGTGGTTAGGGGTAGGGTAAGAGGTGGGTGTAAGGGTAAGAGGTTTGTGGTTAGGTTTAGTAAGAGGTTTAGGGTTAGGTAAAGGTTTATGTTAGTTTAGGTAAGATGTTAGGGTTAGGGTAAGAGGTTGTGGTGTAGGGTAAGATGTTCGTGGTTAGGTAAAGGTTGTGTTAGGGGAGGTTGGTTAGGTAAGATGTTCATGGTTAGGGTAAGAGTTCATGGTTAGGGAAGAGGTTGTTGGTAGGTTTAGGGTTAGGGTAAGAGGTCATGGTTAGGGTAAGAGGTTTGTGGTTAGGTTTAGGGTTAGGGTAAGAGGTTCGTGGTTAGGGTAAGAGGTATGTGGTTAGTAGGTAAAGAGGTTTGTGGTTAGGTAAGAGGTTTGTGGTTAGGTTTTAGGGTTAGGTAAGAGGTTCGTGGTTAGGGTAAGAGGTATGTGGTTAGGGTAAGAGGTTTGTGGTTAGGGTAAGAGGTTTGTGGTTAGGTTTAGGAAGAGGTTTAGGGTTAGGTAAGAGGTTTATGGTTAGGTTAGAGGTAAGATGTTTTAGGGTCTAGGTAAGAGGTTTGTGGTTTAGGGTAAGATGTTCGTGGTTAGGGTAAGAGTTTGTGGTTAGGGTAAGAGGTTCGTGGTTAGGGTAAGATGTTCATGGTTAGGTAAGAGTTCATGGTTAGGTAAGAGGTTTGTGGTTAGGTTTAGGTTAGGGTAAGAGGTTCATGGTTAGGGTAAGAGGTTGTGGTAGGTTTAGGGTTAGGTAAGAGGTTCGTGGTTAGGTAAGAGGTATGTGGTTAGAGGTAACGAGGGTTTGTGGTTAGGGTAGAGGTTTGTGGTTAGGTTTAGTGGTTAGGGTAATAGGTTTGTGGTAGGGTAAGAGGTATGTGTTAGGGTAAGAGGTTTGTGGTTAGGGTAAGAGTTTTGGTTAGGTTTAGGGTTAGGGTTAGGAAAATAGGATTTGAATGGAAATACATTTTAGGTCCCAATGAGGATCGAGAACATAACGTGTGTGTGTGTGATTGTGTGTGTGTGTGTGTGTGTGTGTGTGGTGGTGTGTGTGAATGCAACAGCAGATGTTTGCAGTACAGTGCAGTACAGTATAGTACAGTTTAGTATAATACAGTACAGTATAGTATAGTACAGTGCAGACAGTACAGTATAAACAGTGCAGTACATTATAGTAGAGTACAGTTAGTATAATACAGTACAGATAAGTATGAGTGAGTATGTAAGCAAAACAGATTGTATTTTCATACGTGTGTGTTCCCTCTGTTGCGTCAGTCCTATCCTATGAGGAGACCAGTCATCTCTGAAGAGACTGGTATTCCCTTTGTAGCATCAGTCCTATCATAGAGGAGACCAGTCATCTCTGAAGAGACTGTGTATTCCCTTTGTGCATCAGTCCTATCCTATAGAGGAGACCAGTCATCTCTGAAGAGACTGTGTATTCCCTTGTGCATCAGTCCTATCCTATAGAGGAGACCAGTCATCTCTGAAGAGACTGTGTTCCCTCTGTGCATCAGTCTATCCTATAGAGAGACCAGTCATCTCTGAAGAGACTGTGGTTCCCTCTGTTGCATCAGTCCTATCCTATAGAGGAGACCAGTCATCTCTGAAGAGACTTGTGTTCCCTCTGTGCATCAGTCCTATCCTATAGAGGAGACCAGTCATCTCTGAAGAGACTGTGTTCCCTCTGTGCATCAGTCCTATCCTATAGAGGAGACCAGTCATCTCTGAAGAGGACTGTGTATTCCCTTTGTGCCATCAGTCCTATCCTATAGAGAGACCAGTCATCTCTGAAGAGACTGTGTTTCCTCTGTGCGTCAGTCCTATCCTATAGAGGAGACCAGTCATCTCTGAAGAGACTGTGTGTTCCCTTTGTGCATCAGTTCACTATCCTATAGAGGAGACCAGTCATCTCTGAAGAGACTGGGGTATTTCTTTTCGATGTGGCCACCTATTCACCAAGACCCAGTGTGATCATATGCTGCTTGAGGCTCCAGTGCAGGTCTGCTGTCTCCTCCAGACCCTCGGGCCTGTTGCTGTAACCCACAGTAGGCCTGTGTCCGGGCAATAAGTGTGTGTGTTGTGTGTGTGTGTGTGTGGTGGTTGTGTGTGTGTGTGTGTGTGTGTGTGTGTTGTGTGTGTGTGTGTGGTGTGTGTGGGTGTGATGTGTGTGTGTATGTGTGGTGTGTGTGTGTGTGTGTGTGTGGTTGTGTGTGAAAGATAAGAGAGAAAGCTAGATGAAGAGAAGAGATATCCAGTAAGGAGAGAGAAAGACACAGTGGGTTGGAACTATGGAATTTCTGTTCTGGTCATTCTCACCCTGCAGTAGCCATTAGGCTCGTACTCTGGAGAGGCGGACGAGAGAGAGAGAGAGAGAGAGAGAGAGAGAGAGAGAGAGAGAGAGAGAGAGAGAGAGAGAGCATAGTTCTGCACAGTCACTGCCACACCCTATTCCAGACTAACTCTCTCTCTCTGTCTCTCGTCTGACAAGCCAGTGTAGTCTCTGTGTGGGATTTGGGACTTGAGGAGAGTGACAGAGAACTCCCTATGCCCCAATGACTCCCTCCTACGTATTCATGTACATACTCTCTCTCTCTCTGTTCCAGACACCACGATTTCCCCCTAACCGTTCACACACCCTGACACAGCTCTGGGTCTATGTGTTTGGCAGGATTGGGAACTATGCTGACCATTGTTACAGAGGCTTGACACATGGTAATGGAATGCACAGCAGCACAGACACAAAGGACAATTATAATCTCAATCTTGGAACACAGGTAGCAGACAAACTAAGCAGGGCCTAAGTCTGAAGAGCATAAGGGAACAAATTAACCACAGCTCAGTTCTATGTTAGGTTAATATTAAGTACTCATAGCAGGTGTGAATGACATTAAGTAGTTTCAAGTCTGCTCTCTCCCTTTCTCTTTCTTTCCTTTTCTTGTTATTCATTCATTCATTCATTTATTTATTCATTCATTTATTCATGCATTCATTCATTGCTCCCTCTCCTCCATTTTCAGTGCATCAACAGAAACCTCCAACTCAAGGTTGTCTTTCTAGTTTACATGAATTATGCATTCCTAGTCACTGGTCTTAAATCACGTCAATGAATCCATTATCAAACAGTACTACACTGTACAGCGCTTGGCTGGGAATCTCTTCCCAATACAAAAGCTTTGACTTTCCAAGCACTCTCTATCAAAACAGTGAAAAACAACTGAAGGATACGATGGATGAGAAGGGACAGAGAGCCAGGGTCAGAACAACGATGGAATGATGGTGAGGTTAGAATGTAAGGATGGGAAGAGTAGATTTACTTTGGATTATTAAAAGGAGGATAAACCGGAGAGGGATATCATTTGGTGCTTTACGTTGGCTTTTGGCCACTTCTTGTTCTCCCTTTACCTTCTTGTTCTCCATTTACCTTCTCGTTCTCCCTTTACCTTCTCGTTCTCCCTTTACCTTCTCGTTCTCCCTTTACCTTCTCGTTCTCCCTTTACCTTCTCGTTCTCCCTTTACCTTCTCATTCTCCCTTTACCTTCTCATTCTCCCTTTACCGTCGCATTTCTCCCTTTACCTTCTCTTTCTCCCTTTACCTTCTCGTTCTCCCTTTACCTTCTCGTTCTCCCTTTACCTTCTTGTTCTCCCTTTACCTTCTTGTTCTCCCTTTACCTTCCTGTTCTCCCTTTACCTTCTTGCCTTTACCTTCTTGTTCTCCCTTTACCTTCTTGTTCTCCCTTTACCTTCTTTAGTCGTTGGTCTCACTCTCTAGGACAGGGATGGGGAACTGGCGCGCCAACCCCCCCATGTCTAGCTGTGTGGTGGTAATGCTGGTGTTGGATATGTCCCAGGGGATGCGGTAGCTATAATTCTGCAGGAGGCCTGATTGACAGTTAATGCTGAGCTGAGGCCCAGCTGCTACTGTTGTCCTGATGCAGGGGGATTACACTGCCTGCTGACCCTTTACAGCCTCACTCTTTCCTCTCCGTCTTCTCTCCATCCTTCATTCATCCGCCTATGGAAAACGACTTGGCCGAAAGCCAGCCAATGTAAATCACAGAATGATACCGCTCGCTGGTTTATCTTCCATTTAATAATCCAAAGTAAATCTCCTACTCTTCCCATCCTTAGATTCTAACCTCCCCATCATTCCATCGTTGTTCTGACCCTGGCTCTCTGTCCCTTCTCATCCTACCCATTCTCACCCATCGTACCCTCCACTTGTTTTTCACTGTTTTGATAGAGAGAGCTTGGAAAGTCAACGTTTTGTATTTGGAAGCGATGTACAGTGATGTACACTCTTTGATAACGTCATATGGAGAACTGGTGCTACCTAGCTAATTCCAGCTGGCTAATGTTAGCTACTAGCCATGCTAGCATGTAATTCCACACCAAGTGTTGGCGCTGGTGAGCTACTATGTACACCCACGAACAAGAAACCATAAAAATTCATGCGAAAAACTGCAACTCTTTTTCTCCTGTGCATTTGGTAGCGGTAGGCAAGCGAGCGTTGTAGTAGTTTTCCGTTGTTTGCAGCTAGCGCAGTAACACCCACATAGTACAGTAATACCCACAAGGATGGGGTTACGTCTCGTTTGTGGCCCAATTATTTGTGGCCCAAAAAAGGAGAAGCAAGCTTTGAATGGTTTGTCCGGTTGAAGCGAGCGGAATGGAGTATGGGGACCATGTGCAATTCTACAGCATGCAGTGCTCATTTCATTCCGGAGTACTTCGTTGGCTTAGTATAACCAGTGGAAAGCAGGATTCGGAATGAGACTCTGACTGAAACCAGGTGCTCCGCCAAACGTGAATGTGAAGCCAGCAACCTTTATTTCCTACCGAACTACCAGTACATTGCGAGTGTCAGCAGTGATGGAAATTCAATGTCGATTAGATTTAACTCACCATATCGCTATTCGTATTTGTGTTTATGGATGCCAAGGCAGCAGCTACTCTTCCTGAGATCCAGCAAAATTAAGGCAGTTTATACAATTTTAAAAACATTACAGTACATTCACTGACTTTACAACAGACTGTGTGCCCTCAGGCCCCTACTCCACCACTACCACATATCTACAGTACAAAATCCATGTGTACGTGTGTGTATAGTGCGTATGTTATCGTGTGTGTGTGTGTATGCATGTGTCTATGTTTGTGTTGCTTCACAGTCCCCACTGTTCATTAAGATGTATTTTTATCCGTTTTTTAAATCAAATTTTACTGCTTGCGTCAGTTACTTGATGTGGAATAGAGTTCTATGTTCTGACTCTTCCTCTGAAGGCCTCTTCTTGGCCCTACTTTGACTTTGGTAGCCAACTCAGCAGTCAATCAGTAAGTCTCCGCTCTCTCTACTATATACTGTATCTGCTAGCTTGTTTTGTTTTGTTCTCTGGGTTCCTGCTTTTGCGAGGAAAATTGAATAGGGTGAAATTATGAAGCAAATGGACGGAGAAATACAGCTTCACTATCCAATCAGAGCAGCAGGATCAACGTAGAGCCCGCCCTTCTCTTTACAGACAGGCAAACTCGCCAGTTGACTTATTTAGACCATGCACATGACTTTAACTCAAAGATAATACAGTATGGTTTAGAAACTCTGTGACTAACATATGAGAAACATGTTTGCTGGCACCCCCAAAAAAACATATAATTACAAAAAATTCTCGGATCATAAACGTATCCTGAAAATTGCCAATATCTGTTAAGATACTCGGCATACCCCTAGTGTCTGGGTAAGCACCATCTAATAATTATAAAATATTTATAAAATATTTTTATCTGGACACTTTGTTTTTTATATTGCTACTATGCAAATATACAAGTAACCATTTCCCTGTACTGTCTACACCTTCTGTATCCTGTGCATGTGGCAAAACAATTTGATTGTATGTGATATATAGTAGTGTGTGTTTATCAGAGATGGTGATGTGAAGATCAACATGACCTGCACCAAAGTCAGATTAGGATATAGGCCAAGGATCAGATAACGTGTATTTTTGATACTACTTTCACCACTTTTAGTCTTGAAATCTTTGGTTGTTTACTACACTACCTTACTCCCTCTGTTTAGCACATGGCCTCACATGTGAATCCTTAAAGAGATGGGTGGGGTTTAAGAGGGTGTGAACGATGCTGATTGTGTGCAGACAAAGAAGAGTGCTCCAGTAGGTGTACCAAAAATTCAAGGTCCATTTTCTCAAGTTTATCAACTTTTAAAGCAGAATCCCTTTCCCACTGTTCTTCATCTGTAGTGTATGATATACCATTTTGTATCTCTGAGTCTCTATTTTTATCCAGTGTAAAAAACACCATTTCACATTTTTCTACATAAGACCGAATCGAGGCGGTCGATCACTTTTGCTGAAAGTTGTAAATTGGCTGAAAATGTCATTGAAACCAGTAGTCATGAGTGCAAACGATTTGGTTTAATTTGAAGTTATTTCTGTTGGAGTTTACATTATAGGGAATAGTCTGGTTAGACGAGTCCTACGTATTACGTCACACCCTAAATGTTTTTTCTTTGGCATTCTGATCAGTTTTATGTAATAACTCAAAAAAAAATTAAAGTCAAGTGTAACTTTGTATTGGGACTCTTGATAACGTATTCTAATGCAAATCCATATGTTACATGTGGTTATGTTTATGCTACCTACCCTTTAATAAGACCAGTGACTAGGAATGTATAATTAATGTAAACTAGAAAGTCAACCTTGAGTTCGAGATTTCTGTTGATGCACTGCCAATGGAGCGGGAAGCTTTGCCTTGAACTGACAGAAAACTAGCGTAGCAACACAAGGTGTGAATATATTTGGGTGAAACTTGTCTACTGTAATCCTGAACAAGCTCAGACAGCAGAACCTGGCACTACCATGCAAAACAATAAACAAAACTAGTAATCATCAATCAATAGGCCTATTAGGGCTGACCCCATTTAGTCGACTGGTCGATTATTTGGTCTATAGGCTATCGGTCAACCGAAATTTCTTTAGGCGAGCAGTAGCAAAAAAAAAAAAAAAACAGTATGGTGTACAAGACACCTGTCTGATTGGCGCCCGTGGGGATGGCCCAGTCCATCACTAAGACGTGCTACTGAAATTGTATATGGTAATATTACGTATGAACAATGTTGCAACACTAATAAAATTATATTATTTTATGATATTTTATTACCGCTTTCTCCCGAGTTGGATAGCGGTCGCTGTCCACAGTTCTGCGGTTGAATTGGCGCCTTTTCCTAGACCATGTTGCTAATATAATAGCAATGTTGTTTTATTTAACTAGGCAAGTCAGTTAAGAACCAATTCTTATTTACAACAACGGCCTACCGGGGAACAGAAGGTTAACTGCCTTGTTCAGGGGCAAAACGACAGATCTTTACCTTGTCAGCTCGGGGATTCAATCCAGCAACCTTTCGGTTACTGGCCCACCGCTTTAACCACTAGGCTACCTGCCGTCCCAAACGTTAACCAGCTTATTGGTTGAGAACGATGAGGTGGAGGCAGCCGCGGAGTTAGGAGATGAGAGAACAGCCTTTGTCTAAATGGTCTAAGAAAAGTGAGGAGAGAGGAATCCTCAACTTTAATAGGTCTATAATCAATAGCCTAACTGTTAAATGTGCCTGGCTTTATAAATCAATCATATCTATCTATCTACCTATCTACCCGAAATATGACAGATCCTGCTTCTGTTGCCTGTTTGAGTGTTTGTTTAATAGCCTATTGATTCCGTGAGCACCAACCACAACATGTCGGATAAACAATTTCACAAATTCGTCTGTTTTTAATATTTTCTCTGCTGTAATAAAGACTCATCCTCTGCTGTAATAAAGACCCCATCTCTCTGCTGTAATAAAGACCCATCTCTGCTGTAATAAAGACCATCCCTCTGCTGTAATAAAGACATCTCTGTGTAATAAAGACTCGTTCTTGCTGTATAAAGACTCGCTCTGCTGTAATAAAGACTCGTCCTCTGCTGTAATAAAGACTCGTCTCTGCTGTAATAAAGATCTTCGTCTGCTGTAATAAAGACTCATTCTCTGCTATAGTATAAAGACTCATTCTCTGCTGTAATAAAGACTCATCCTCTGCTGTAATAAAGACCCATCCTCTGCTGTAATAAAGACTCATTCTCTGCTATAATAAAGACTCGTCCTCTGCTGTAATAAAGACTCGTCTTGCTGTAATAAAGACTCATCTCTGCTGTAATAAAGACTCATCCTCTCTGCTGTAATAAAGACTCATCCTGCTCTTGTCTGTAATAAAGACTCTATACCTCTGCTGTAATAAAGACTCATCCTCTGCGCTGTAATAAGACCATCCTCTGCTGTATAAAGACTCATTCTCTGCTATAATAAAGACTGCATCCTCGCTGTAATAAAGACTCATTCTTCTGCTGTATATAAAGACTCATCCTCTGCTGTAATAAAGACTCATCCTCTGCTGTAATAAAGTGTAATAAAGACTTTCTCATTAGAACAGTCTCTCTGGTATTATTTATTATTATTTAGTGTTGTTCACTGTTCCAAATTGTCAGAAAAATTATATTTATAATAATAATAATAATAATAACAACCCTCCTTTTTCTTTATCTGCTTATTGTTATTATTACTATTATTGTTATGATTATCATCATTATCATAATAAGTAATGTCATTATCATTAGTAGGTTTAGTATAGCAGCCTTGTATAACCACCATTGAGCTGAAAGCCTTAGAGCGCATCCTGTTTAATCTTAATACCGTAACTTATTTAGGCCTATATTTCATTACTCATATAAGCCACTGTATCAGTCAATCAATCCTTCACTAGTTCATGTCATCACACAGCATAAGCGACTTTCACCATTAGAAATGCAATCAAGAATTTTTGTTATAAAATAACAAAGCGACCCTCGAATAATCAGCGTAAAGAATTAATAAACTGGTTCATTCACGAATGAATGCGACTGGTTTTAGTATTTGCTATAATAAAGGCTTTACAAAAAAAACTAAAAAACGTTACAACAGACTCTCTGGTACGCTTATCATTTATTTAGTGTTGTTTACATTGTTCCAAACGGTCAGAGAAATTACAGTGCATTCGGAAAGACCTCTTGACTTTTACACATTTTGGTACATTACAGCCTTATTCTAAAATGTATTAAATTGTTTGTTTTCTCCTCATCAATCTACACATAGCCTTGATTCTTCTTGGGTATGACCTTTCAAGCTTGGCACACCTGTATTTGGGGAGTTTCTCCCATTCTTCTTGGCTGATCCGCTCAAGCTCTGTCAAGTTGAATGGGGAGCATCGCTGCAGCTATTAGGTCTCTCCGGAGATGCTCGATCAGGTTCAAGTCCGGGCTCTGTCCCAAAGCCACTCCTGCGTTGTCTTGACTGTGTGCTTAGGGTTGTTGTCCTGTTGGAAGGTGAACCGTCGCCCCAGTCTGAGGTCCTGAGTGCTCTTTAGCAGGTTTTCATCAAGGATCTCTCAGTACTTTGATTCGTTCGTCTTTCCCTCGATCCTGAATAGTCTCCCAGACCCTGCCACTGAAAAACATCCCCACAGCATGATGCTGCCACCACCATGCTTCACTGTAGGGATGGTGACAGGTTTCCTCCAGACGTGACGCTTGGCATTCAGGCCAAAGTTCAATCTTGGTTTCATCAGACCAGACAATCTTGTTTCTCATGGTCTGAGAGTCTTTAGGTGCCTTTTGATAAAACTCGAAGCGGGCTGTCATGTGCCTTTTACTGAGGATTGGCTTCCATCTGGCCACTCTACCTCAACGGCCTGATTGGTGGAGTGCTGCAGAGAAGGTTGTCCTTCTGGAAGGTTCTCCCATCTCCACAGAGGAACTCTGGAACTCTGGCAGATTAACCATCGGGTTCTTGGTCACCTCCCTGACTAAGGCCCTTTCCCCCCAATTGCTCAGTTTGGTCGGGCGGCCAGCTCTAGGAAGAGTCTTGGTGTTTCCAAWCTTCCTCCATTTAAGCATTATGGAGGCCACTGTGTTCTTGGGGACCTACGGAGCTCTACGGACAATTCCTTCAACCTCATGGCTTGGTTTTTGCTCTGACATGCACTGTCAACTGTTCGACCTTATATAGACAGGTGTGTCCCTTTACAAATCATGTTCAATCAATTGAATTTACCACAGGTGGACTTCAATCAAGTTGTAGAAACATCTCAAGGATGATCAATGGAAACAGGATGCACCTGAGCTCAACTATGAGTCTCATCGCAAAGGATCTGAACACAGAAATAATGTATTTCTGTTTTTTAGTGTTAGTAAATTTGCTAGAAATTTCTAAAAAACTATTTTCACTTTGTCATTATGGGGTTTTGTGTGTAGATTGATGATGATTATTTATTTATTTAATCCATTTTAGWATAAGGCTGTAACGTAACAAAATGTGGAAAAAGGGAAGGGGTCTGAATACTTTCCGAATGTACTATATATTGTAATCTATCAGCACCTGTTAGTCTCACATAATATGCACGCAGTGCTTGTTCCTTACCTTCTTTTTCTTGATCTCCAGTATTTTCCACAACTAGTCACATTATTTCCACATTTATTCCACACATCTGACTTCCCCTTTACTTCCTGAGCAACCAGTAAACCTTCCCCCGTTTCAAATGTATTAGGGTTGTTTCAAATGTATTTCAAATGTAAATGTATCCATTTTTGTCACAAGTGTTACGGTGTTCATAGTTTGTTATAACCAATTTTTTGATGTGATTATAATATGCTATAGGTCAGGCCCTATTGGTCACGGGCATGCGATGCATACATGTGTCACGTAAAGAGAGCAAAGGTTAAGGGAATAGGGACTGTTTTTTCTAAACAAATGAGGGATTTCAGTAACAGAACCTTTCAGTCAGAAATGGCTGTAATTATGTTACATCTTCAGCAACGCAGATAAACGCTGTTGATGTTCTGTGGTGGTCGCTGCAGCAGGGGAGAGAGAGAACGGGTGCTAGTCACACAGCCACATGCTGTCTGAGCCCGGCCCGGCAAGTCTGTGCCCGGCCTGGCACAATCAAATCAATTGCGGTCGGACTCCCTCCAGTCATTCATTATTTCATCAAACAGTGCTCTTAAATTATCAGACAAGCTCAGTGCATATAGTTGATTTGATTAAAACATAGGAACATAGGATGTGTCTATATATGGAAAAATACAAGTTTGATTGGTTGAAAGAACAGATAACTCTCGGTCGACCAATACTTTTTTGTTGTTGTTGAGGACAACCCTAAAGCCTATCCCACACAACTCAAAGTAAAATGGCCTCCTGATTCCACCATTATTCAGGTGTGGAAAAGAAACAAAAATCAACGAAAACCAACGAATACGACCTAATTYGAGGTGAGAATAAATATCTACGGTGCTATACACAATGCCAACCACTCTTCATTATGACAACCTAGGGTAATTGAGATAGGCCGTTGTTCCACTTCCAGTCCCAGACCCATATATCAGCCAGTAGACAATGTATAACTTCAGTCTCCTTTGGAGTACCTTGGAAATACAGAAGAACCCTTCTGGCAGCACATGTGGCTTCCTGAAACGGGTCCAAAACTAACACATACACATGTCTGAATGAGCCAACGACACAGTCAGAGACAGGAGAGATGAAGCGAAAGATGTTCCATCGCGCGAATGATTGATGCTTTTATAGGGAGACAGTCCTGTCCTATCAGGCTTACAACATCTTCTTCCTGTCTATGATATATAGCCAAGGCTACTTTGAGTATGTGCAACCAAAAAGAGTATACTTATTATTAGGGATTCACGATATATCAGTGAACATATCGGAGTTTAACGCTGATGTTAAAATCCGATGTCAAACATACCGTGCATACCCATATAAACGTAGGTACATGACCTAATGACGCCACGTAAAATATTGCGCTCCGCGTGCAACACAGCATTCCTAACCTAGCCCACAATGTCTGCTGTGTGGATCGAGCAGTCAACAAGTCCAGCAGTCATTTGAAAGAGTAAGAACATTTCAGTGAGACAACTCAAAGGCAAAATCCATTAAAGCCAAGATAATGGTTTTCATCGCCCTTGACAATCAACCATTCTCTGTCGTGGGTGATGTTGGCTTTCGCCGACTGGTCGAGCACCGGTACACACTACCAAGTGCGCTATTTTTCAGATGTTGCCCTACCGGAGTTACACAGTAATAGCGTCACTGCTATTAGCTTCACGACATACATACTATGGAATGCCGGTTGGGTCTGAGTGTCAAAAAAGATACAGTAGCACTGTCAAAGCTATACAAAAAAGTCTGCAAACAAGCAAACACCGGCCACGAATGACGTGTTTACAATACCGCGTAAATCCTGTTTGAGAATGAAACGACTGAACAAATGAACAACGAAACAGCACAGCAAGTAAGTGAAAGAAATAGGTTTTGATTATGTTTTACTGGTAATGGGGACATACGTAACTGCCAACAAAATAACTTTTTGGTCAGTGTGGTGTGTGTGGTGTGTGTGTGTGTGGTGTGTGTGTGTGTGTGTGTAACCTGTATTTAACTAGCCAAGTCAGTTAGGAAACAAATTACAATGACAGACGACGCTGGGCCAATTGTGCGCCACCCTATGGGATTCCCAATCACGGCCGGATGTGATACAGCCTGGATTTGAACAAGGGACTGTTACGCCTCTTGCACTAAGATGCAGTGCCTTAGACCGCTGCGTCCATGTGTGTGTGTGTTAACTATTTAACTGTACAAGAATGCTTAAAAGGCCACTGACATTTTAAAAATCGGTTATCGGTATCGGGTTTTCTGGCAAGGAAAAAAATCGGACATTGGTATCGGACAAAAATGTAATATCGGTGCATCACTACTTATTATCACACATGATTGTATAAGTAAGTGAAACTTAGGTAAAAACCAGGGCAGTAGCTGTTACACATTGGCCATAAAATATATAAAGTATTGATCCCTGCTCACTGATGCTCATCAGATCATAAAATATCCAGTCTGGCCGGATGGACAGGACGCAGAGCCGCTGTAATTGCATTATGGCTAATTGATCCTATCAATTACAGATTGGGCCAACAGCAGTAATGACAGTGTCCTGGTTTTAATGATGATGGGTGGCCTGGGGCGGTAGGAGGCTCCAGTACAGTACACTGTGACTCAGCGATGTGGAGCTGGAGTCAAGCTAACTCACTAAGCACTACAGCCTCTGTCTGGTTACCGTTACTGCACTGACACCGCTTGATATCCAGCACTCTACGGTCAACCAGGGCTCTCTATGGTCAACCAGGGCTCTCTACGGTCAACCAGGGCTCTCTACGGTCAACCAGGGCTCTCTACGGTCAACCAGGGCTCTCTAGGGTCGAACAGGGCACTCTAGGGTCGAACAGGGCACTCTAGGGTCGAACAGGGCACTCTAGGGTCGAACAGGGCTCTTTAGGGCGTCCAGGTTCTAGGGTCGTCCCAGGGCTCTCTAGGGTCTCCCAGGGCTCTCTAGGTTCGACCAGGGCTCTCGGTCGCCCAGGGCTCTCTAGGGTCGACCAGGGCTCTCTAGGGTCGACCAGGGCTCTCTAGGGTCGACCAGGGCTCTTTAAGGGCTCTTTAGGGTCGACCAGGGCTCTTTAGGTTCAACCAGGGCTCTCTAGGGTCGCCCAGGG
The DNA here is from genome assembly GCF_002910315.2 of Salvelinus sp. IW2-2015. NCBI lineage: Eukaryota > Metazoa > Chordata > Actinopteri > Salmoniformes > Salmonidae > Salvelinus > Salvelinus sp. IW2-2015. The sequence continues at coordinate 25,833,243 of NC_036854.1, read as the reverse complement.
ATCTCTAGGGTCAACCAGGACGCTTTAGGTTTAACCAGGGCTCTCTAGGGTCGCCCAGGGTTCTCTAGGGTTTCCCAGGGCTCTCTAGGGTCTCCCAGGGCTCTCTAGGGTCTCCCAGGGCTCTTTAGGTTCAACCAGAGCTCTCTAGGGTCTCCCAGGGCTCTCTAGGGTCTCCCATGGCTCTCTAGGTCTCCAGTTACCATGACCTGACATCCTATCTCTGCAGCACCACATGCTGCCTGCCGGGTGTTTTGTAGAAAAGCACACCATCACTCCAGAAGTGTCATCCAGGCCAGGCTAGCAGAGTCATGGTGAGCAGCAGCCGCAGGGATGGGAGACACAGATCAGGCCAGATTAGTCGAGTGGGGAAGAGTGGAGGGGAATTGAGAGTACTTAGTTCCACTCAATTGGTTTTCCCTTATCACTTTTACTTGCTAAACTGGTAGGATAATCGAGGGTCTCTGTCATCTAGTATGGCTGTTCATTTATTCATTCATCGCTTCCTGATAACCTACATTTCATTCAGTAGTGTTCTGTAAAACGTTGTGTAATAATCCAAGCATGCAAATGGGGGTTTAAGTGCATACTGACAATGTGTCCCATGTACGTAGCTGGAGCTAACAGTATTTTATCTAAAGATCAAAGGCGCACCATTGCACACGTGTCTCTATTGGGGGAGCGTAGACACTGTTGACTGACAGCATTAAAAGGTCTCCCCCTCAAAGTTGACATTTCTTGTGACATTTGCCCTTTGTGGTGACGGAGCACTGACCTCAGGATTCCTCCGTCTGTCTGTGTCTCCTCCTTGTAGCATTCCGAACCAATGCTTCCACAATCCACAATGCTTCCACAAACCACAATGCTTGCACAAACCACAATGCTTCCACAAACCACAATGCTTCCACAATCCACAATGCTTCCACAATCCACAATCCTTCCACAAACCACAATGCTTCCACAAACCACAATGCTTCCACAATCCACAATGCTTCCACAATCCACAATGCTTCCACAATCCACAATGCTGTCCACATGCTTCCACCAAACCCACAATGCTTTCCACAATCCACAATGCTTCCACAAACCACAATGCTTCCACAATCCACAATGCTTCCACAATCCACAATGCTTCCAACAATCCACAATGCTTCCACAATGCTCCACAATCCACAATGCTTCCACAAACCACAATGCTTCCACAACCACAATGCTTCACAATCCACAATGCTTCCACAATCCACAAATGCTTCCACATTCCACAATGCTTCCACAACCACAATGCTTCCACATCCACAATGCTTCCACAATCCACAATGCTTCCACAATCCACAATTCTTCCACAATCCACAATGCTTCAATCACAATTCCCACAATGCTTTCCACAATCCACAATTGCTTCCACATCCACAATGCTTCCACAACCACAATGCCTCCACATTCCACAATCGCTTCCACAATGCCACAATTGCTTCCACAATCCACAATGCTTCCACAATCCACAATGCCTTCCACAAATCCAAATGCTTTCTACAATCCACAATGCTTCCACAATCCACAATGCTTCCACAATCCACAATGCTTCCACAATCCAAATGCTTCTACAATCACATGCTTCCACAATCCACAATGCTTCCACATTCCACAAAGCTTCACAATCCACAAATGTTTCCACAATGCTTCCACAATCCCACAATGCTCCCACAATCCAAATGCTTCACATCCACAATTGCTCCACAATCCACAATGCTTCCACAATCCACAATGCTTCACAAGTCCACAATGCTTCCCAATCCACAATGCTCCACAATCCACAATGCTTCCACATCCACAATGCTTCCACAAACCACAATGCTTCCACAAACCACAATGCTTCCACAATCCACAATGCTTCCACAATCCACAATACTTCCACAATCCACAATGCTTCCACAAACCACACATGCTTCCACAATCCACAATGCTTCGACAATCCACAATGCTTCCACAATCCACAATGCTTCCACAATCCACAAATGCTTCCACATTCCACAATGCTATCCACAAACCACATGCTTCCACAATCCACAATGCCTCCACAATCCACAATGCCTCCACAAACCACAATGCTTTCCACAATCCACAATGCCTTCACAATCCACAATGCTTCCACAATCCACAATGCTTCCACAATCCACAATGCCTCCACAATCCCAAATGCTCCACATCCACAAGTTCCACACCAATGCTTCCACAATTCCACAATGCTTCCACAACCACAATGCTTCCACAAATCCACAAATGCTTCCACAATCCACAATGCTTTCCACAATCCAACAATGCTTCCACATTCCACAATGTTTCCACAATCCACAATGCTTCCACAATCCACAATGCTTCCACAATCCACAATGCTTCCACAACCACAATGCTTCCACAATCCACAATGCTTCCACAATCCACAATTGCTTCCACAATCCACAATGCTTCCACAATCCACAATGCTCCACAATCCACCAATGCTTCCACAAACCACAATGCTTCCACAAACCACAATGCTTCCACAATCCACAAGCTTCCACAATCCACAATGCTTCCACAATCCACAATGCTTCCACATTCCACAATGTTTCCACAAATCCACAATGCTTCCACAATCCACAATGCTTCCACAATCCACAATGCTTCCACAATCCACAATGCTTCCACAATCCACAATGCTTCCACAATCCACAATTCTTCCACAATCCACAATGCGCTGGATGCATTTCTGAATAACGGCATTCTTTCCAAGGAGTTTTTTTATTGCGCGGCCTGGGACTTCCTTGACGGGTGATTGCTTTGGAGCTTCCAGGTTTGTCTGCTCGTATTTAGATGGCTAGGAGCTGAAAGAGACATTACATTCACAGCCACTGGGACATAGATACCAAATAGGACAATAAAACAGCTGGTTCAAACAAAACATGTATCCTTACCGTGTTTTGACAACATCGTGAGCATATGGATAATGAAATCACCACTGTTTAAATTAGGTTGTACTAGGAAGACGGGGATGCATGAAGTTACAGCTGACACGAGGAAAAACTAGGCTAGCCAATACAAACCTCTAACAGCCAAACGTCACTAAGGCTGTGTTTATACAGCCAGCCCAAATCAGATCTTTTGACAAATCATATCTTTTGCCCATAATTGGGCAAAAGATCACAATTTCTACTGCCTGTGTAAATGCAGCCTCTGGGTTACCAGACGTTTACCGGTGGCATCTCCCTAGATAGGCTACTTTCATTTATACACCTTTGCCATATCACACAGTAATCCTAGTGGAACCCTTCCAGGCCAGGACAAGCGTGTTCAAAATGCTCCCTTGGTATGTGAACACACCAACGAGTACATGTCTGCATGATAAATCTACAGCCTAACAGACCTTCCTCTTAGCGTTCCCCTCAGCCATACTACAAGCTAGCATGGGCCACCAGACAAAGAGCTGCCTCACCAACCCACACACACACACACCTGTCTCTTATACACATCTAGATGTGTATAAGAGACAGGGCCTACACTTCATTTTGCCAATTTGGTATGAAATGAGTGCGTGTGGATTCATGCTGGAATTTCTCTAACAGCGGTTAACTAACTGTGGTGCCAAAGAAATTGAAGAAAACATATGCTCACTTAGATAAGACTTTACATTAAAGTTTCTACGATGTAATAATACTATAGCTAGTAACAACAATGTTGTTAATAACTACAGTAATAGCAGCACCACTCATCAGGATAACAACATCTTCATGTAAAGTGTTACCCTCAATTTATTTAGCCTTCATTTAACCAGCTAAATCATTCTGATCACATTCTATGTTTATATAGGTTAAAATAAATATAGTAACGTCTGATAATCAGACAGAATGTAGGCGGTAATGAAGCAGGCACCCGCTGGGCTAGATAGACCCTCCGATTCCTCCTGCGCGCAGTAATCTGGGGAGGATTGTCCAGTAATCTCCCGCAGGATCCACACTCCTCTCTAATAACAAGCATAATCCTCCTCTTATCATTCCTATCATCAATATCTAGGAGATAATGGTTAACTCTCCAATGGCATCACAACAGGCCAGAGGGCTGATAATAGGCCAAACACAGAGAGAAAGCAGCTCAGTGCTTACACTAACGTGAGGCATTGGGAAATTGGGACGGGTAGTAGATACAGGTTCCTTGTCATGGACGGGTGGGCGGGCCTACAGACTGGGAGCTTTAAAACACATGGCAGTGAGCGATATACAGTAATAACAACACGCTGCTCTATGCAGACGGCACATGTTCAAGATAAACAACTTTCTGGCTAAGTTACAATGCAAGCAATATCTTAGACGCGGTATACAATAGACCTACAGTGGGGTTCCTTTAGAGATTAGATTCACTAAATCAGAGCCTTGCATGTAGGACAGGCTAAGAGGAAAGTAAAACGACATATTATTTCGGGCCGTACAGTCAAAACTGAAAACGATAACATCGAAATGGTTCAAATGTTACGTTTTCAATGTTTTCACATCTGTCAACAGTCGGAATACAACGTAGTTCTACGGGAGGTCCCGACTGAGCTGCCTGAAGCCCTAGAAGAAAATATACCAGTTGCACTTTCTAAAGGCTCCTACGAATACGAACCTTGTGCACAGTTGCTTAGCCCTGATTGAACTACATTATGTCCACACACCCACACCCACCGTCAAACTTGCACAACTTTGCGAACAGCCATAGCTCCTGCACTGTGACACTCGGTGTGACTGCGACTTCGTCCATGCACTTCTTATATTGATGCGTAATTCTTATCCAAATTCAATGTCCCTTCACTGATAAATCAACAAACCGTATCAGAACGACATGTTAACCGCAACAAAAGGTACCAAGAGGTTTTGCCCAATAAAATGCAGTGTTTATTTTGAGTTGACTCACCGTTTTCTGACAATTTTTTTAAACAATTTGTTGGGAGTCTCCGAGTGTCGCTGCCAGCACAATGATACGGCCTCCCGAACCGGACTTCAGTGATCGCAGGGTAAGGTTACCGCCCACTGACAGTATACTCCAATCGAAATGGAAAAAAAATACCAGTTGACTGGAATTCCATCCAATGATAATGGAGAACAGATCCGTTTGACAGAAGCTAACTCCAATCACAGCTTATTATTTCACAAGCTAACGCCTTGACAGTTTCCTTCGGTAGGCTACTGTAGTGTACTTTTGATAGACAAACGGAACGTACAATGAGTACATTTGACTCCTTTTATGGGACGGTATGAACCCAACCATTCTAAGGAACACTGGTTGAAAACGGCAACCCGACGAAATCATTAGAATGTCTCCGGCAGATATAGTCGTCCTGGCTAGATCATATTTCTTGTGTCGTGTAGTGTGAGGATGCAAGTTTTACATTCTAATTGAGGTGCATTATTCATTACATAGACCCAAGGGTTAGACTAGCCTATATACCAGGGGCATTTCTAGGATTTGAAAACATTGGGTGCTTAGCCCAAAGCCAGTAGGGAGTCCGGGGGCATTCTCCCCCGCCCAAAAAATAAGAAGAAATTGAACAGCTAAATGCATGAATTTGGTACACTTAGAGATGAACATTGAGAGATTAGATATTTTTCAGGTAACTTGCACCTTCCCACCTGCCACAGCAGACATTGCCAGTACTCAATTACAGTTGCTACTGTGGGCACTTCTAACCTGTAACTAATCTGGTTCAGCATATCAACGGGTGTGCTGTAGAACCCCCCCGTAAAATAAACATGGATATTTTCTATCAAACAGATGCTAGTCATTCAGATATCCAAAGAATGTTTATTTGTCATAATCTAAATACAGGGGAGTGTACACCATTTAATGCTAACTCAAGACAACTGGGTATTCAACAAGAATGCTATGGTAAAAGTAACATACATTTTTTTAATGAACATTGTTGTACAGTTCAGTGTGTACGAGTGTGTCTCAGGTGTAGAGACACACAAGTCCAGAGAACTGCAGCTACAGATTGTTACTCCAGATAATATGATTTATCCAAAGATTTCTGCCAACAGGTGAGTGTCCAACCCAAAGTGCTGCATGTCATGATAACAGAGACCTATCTTGATCAATGAGAGAAGACTTGAAATAGACAAAATGGCGGTGTACACATTGTTGGATTACTTCATTGAGCAAAATAAAGTATTTATTTTAAAAACTGTGGATTTTCTAAATTCAAACTGACCCCCTGCAACTGGTCACAGACATTTTATGAGACTCCTGTTTCCCCGAATCGAGGATGAAGACAGCATTGCTAAGGTTGGTTGAAGATTCTTTGTGCTACACCAAACAGTACCTATCCTGTAACTCCCAGTAATGGATACCAAAAATCTTTGGTTAAATCACATTATCTGTAGCTACGAGAGCTATATATGACTAAAAAGAGAAGAGGTTTTACAATCGACATACAAAAGATCGCCGATTTGTAAAATCTCTTCTATTTTTAGTCATAGATATGGCTACCGGTAGTTGATTAGCTAACTTAGCTAGCTAGGCAAGCTACCTACAGTACCAGTCAAAAGTTTGGACACACCTACTCATTCCAGGGTTTTTCTTTATTTTCACTATTTTCTACATTGTAGAATAATTAAAATATATTAAAACTATAAAATAACATATATGGAATCATGTAGTAACCAAAAACATGTTAAACAAATCAAAATATATTTTATATTTGAGATTCTTCAAAGTAGCCACCCTTTGTCTTGCCACAGCTTTGCACACTCTTGGCATTTTCTCATCCAGCTTCATGAGGTAGTCACTTGGAATGCATTTCGGTTAACAGGTGTGCCATGTTAAAAGTTAATTTGTGAAATTTCTTTCCTTCTTAATGTGTTTGAGCTAATCAGTTGTGTTGTGACAGGGTATGTTGGGTATATAGAAGATAGCCCTATTTGGTAAAAGACAAATTCCATATTATGGCAAGTACAGCTCAAATAAGCAAAGATACATGACAGTCCATCATTACTTTAAGACATGAAGGTCAACATTTAAAGAACTTTGAAAGTTTCTTCAAGTGCAGTCGCAAAAATCATCAAGCGCAGAGTAAGTGAACGGATGATCTCCGCATGTGTGGTTTCCACCGTGAAGCATGGAGGAGAAGGTGTGATGGTGTGCTGGTGACACTGTCAGTGATTTTCTTAAAGGAACACTTAACCAGTATGGCTACCACAGCATTCTGCACCTATATGCCATCCCATCTGGTTTGCGCTTAGCGGGACTATAATTTGTTTTTCAACAGGACAATGACCCAAAACACACCTCTAGGCTGTGTAAGGGCTATTTGACCAAAAAGGAGAGTGATGGAGTGCTGCATCAGATGACTTGGCCTCCACAATCACCCAACCTCAACCCAATTGAGATGGTTTGGGATGAGTTTGGCCACAGAGTGAAGGAAAAGCAGCCAAAAAAGTGCTCGGCATATGTGGGAACTCCTTCAAGAATGCCAAGAGTGTGCAAAGCTGTCATCAAGGCAAAGGGTGGCTACTTTGAAGAATCTAAAATATATTTTAATTTGTTTAACACCTTTTTGGTTACTACATGATTCCATATGTGTTATTTCATAGTTTTTATGTATTCACTATTCTACTACAATGTAGAAAATAGCAAAATTAAAGAAGAACCCTTGAATGAGTAGGTATGTCTAAACTTTTGACTGGTAGTGTGAATACAGTGCATTCAGAAAGTATTCAGACCCCTTGACTTTTTCCACATTTTGTTAAGCTACAGCCTTATTCTAAAATGTATTAAATCATGTTTTATAACATGACATGGACAACCATCTCTGCAGCACTCCACCAATCAGGCCTTTATGGTAGAGTGGCCAGGGGGAAGCCACTCCTCAGGAAAAGGCACGTGACAAGCCACTTGGAGTTTGCCAAAAGGCACAGAGAGATCCTTGATGAAACTTGCTTTAGAGCGCACAAGACCTCAGACTGGGGGCGAAGGTTCACCTTCCAACACGACAACAACCCTAAGCACACAGCCAAGACAACCCAGGACTGGTTTCGGGAAAATAATTGCTTTGAATTCAATTATACAATGTCGCCATCGTGTGGCCAAAAGCTCACCTATCATTGGTGGTTCCAACTCCCGTTATTAAACTGCAATATAATGATATCAAGAATAACACAGTTAGCACATTTGGTTGCTTGGAAGGTGTGGGAACCTACGTTTTGGGTTTCCCATAGGTCCCGGGAACGAAGCCATAAGTCTCCTAACTGGTAAAACTGAAAGTGTTTTAAACGTTGTAAGAACAGAAATGTTGCCTATTCTGGGAACATACTTTTTTTAGGTTGCAGGGAGCTTCAGAAAACGTTTTTCTATGACTCTCTGAAAAGTTTTATTAACGTTTTGAGAACAGAAATCATAGGTTATTTGAATGTAATTAAATAACGTTAAGAACCTGTTTCAATAAATTTTTTAATTACACTGCTAGCTTACTTAACTGTTTTGAATTTCAACCACAGGACACATGGAATTTAATTTGCTTAGGCATTAATCATGCAAACACATGTCTTTTCTATTGTGGCACAGCATCAGTGAGATTCCAAACTATGATCTTCTGTTCTCTATCCATGGAATTAAGATCAGGTCTGCCATTAAGATCAGGTGTGGCCAATTAGTGGGCGCAATCAACACACCTGAACACACTTAACAAGATAGAGGATAGAGAATGTTACTAACGTTTTCTTGTGGTATTGATGGTTCTCAGAATGTTAGCTAGGTGGTGATGATGATGATGGAAAAAGTAAACTCAAACATTTTAGAAAAAGTATTCAATGAAATGGTACAAATCAAAAAGACACAGAACATAATAGGATATACACGATTGGAAACCATAACTACTTGGTTGTTTATCATTTCAGCCAGTGGTTTTGAAAGTAGTGCTCACGAGCCATAAAGGGGTCTCTGAAAATACTGCACAAGTATGTACAACGTCATTCATTTTGTATGATGTTTTGTCTTGCAAATCTTTTTCAAAAAAATCCCGCAATTCGTATGAAATGTTACAAATTCTAATTCGCACAAGATGTTACGAATTTGTAAGTGCTTAAAGTGCAACTCTTTTCAACATCACTTTTATTTTCTCCAGCACGATACCAGCGTCTACATATGTATAAAAAAAAAGTGCATTTCTACTTTTGTAGAAAAAAATGTAAAGTTAAAAAGTTCTACCCGATGACAAACACTATGAGATTCTGAGTGACGTGGGGAGCAAGAAAACACCCTCTCTGGCTAGAAACTTGTTGCAGATTTAGAAAATCACCGTTTTTTTTAGGACCTTTCTTATCTTTTTACCCACATATCAAAGAAACACATAGTTTTCACATATGCAGAGAATGGTATTGTGCTGGAGATGATGAATATGAGGTTGAAAAGCAGTGGCGTGTATTCACGGATGCCAAGGGAAGCCAGGCTTTGCAAAAAAAAATTACCAAGAAAAAAAATAATGATCTTTCGTCTCTCTGTGTTTCATACTTTTCCTTCAATTCGCAGGAGGCTGAATGTATCTCACCGGAGAAAGCATCCGAGCGAGCGAATCAGCACCCCTCTGTAGGTATGTTTTGGCCATCTATCTGATGCGGTCTGGTCATGACATTGTTGCTGCCCGTAGAATTGAATGCAAGGAAATCCAGCAAGCATTTGGCCTCCCTTGATAAAAAAAGTATAAGATAATAGTCAGTCAGCGTTGAGATAGACTGAGTGAGCTCAGCTGTGAATGGTCCTGGCTCACCTCCCCCAAAAAAGTGTCAACTGAAGCCAGTTTGGATTTGGCTTCACTCCTATCACATCACATTGAGAGCAATACGTCATTGACAGAAACAACTTGTTGCATCTCGTTGTGTTGCTGTCCTCTGGTGGCTAGTTAGCTAGCTAGCTAAAATTGTCCCTTTCCTAAATTAGCCATGGATGGAGATTTGGACTTGTGGTTTTACTTAATTCTCCGTACTGGCCAATGATTATAACGGAGATTCTGATCCAACCATTAATTCATAGATTGTTATGCCCCTGGCCTGAGAAGATGGAAGTTCAATATGTAGCTAGATGTAGAAGGCTAATGTTAACTAGCTAACATTGCCCATGAAAGGAAGTTAGGCTAGCGAGCAAGCATTGTAGCCAGGTAGCCGAGGACAACAATGACGAATGACAGAGTCATAGACCATTTTGTCAACATGAGAAAAAGGAGGATGGTATAAATAGGGAGAGGCAACATGTTTTTTCTACTTGCACTCACTCACACACACACACACACACACACACACACACACACACACACACACACACACACACAC
>NC_036854.1:25815171-25822900 GCF_002910315.2 Salvelinus sp. IW2-2015 | reverse complement strand
ACACACACACACACACACACACACACACACACACACACACACACACACACAGAAATCAGAACCATGGACAGCCACATCATATTTAGCTTATTTTTATTGGACTAAATCGTTTTTAGGTGTCATTGTATTAGACTAAACAGAGGTGATGATGTTAAAATTATCCTGGAATATTAGAGGCAGCTCCTGTTTTCTTTGCGACTTGCAGTAACTCTCAGTGGTTATAAATTAATTGTTTTTTAGTGGTCAGAAAAAGTTGTAAACATTAACTTGCTTGACCGTGCTGTAGGTCATGTAACTGTCTGTTACATGCAATATGCTCTGTGGACCTGACTGGACAGAGGTTGCTCTCCAGTTTTGTGAGGAAACAAAGGTGTGGTTGAATTTATTCTGCCACTGTGTCTTCTTATTGTATCGGCCTTAGGCCTATATATCAAGGTCGCAAGGCATATGAATTAACAGGCTACAGAACAAGCAACGCAATTTATCACAACACAAAGGTTGTAATAAGGCTTTTTTTCCCTGGCATGGCTTGGCCTCTCCAGGGATTTTACCCACCCACTGCTACTGTTGAAAAGTGGCAGGATTGCCCTTAAAAATCCCATTCAATCTCTTTAAATAGTGACAGGCGCCATGTTGCCATTGACCCCTGCCGGTGCAAAACAGGTAACCACCAGGTGTCACAATAAACAAATAAAAAGTGATTACTATACACATATTTATTCAAAATAATAGTTTCTATTCATACATATTTATTATACATTCCTTTTAATATAATTTCAATACGTATTTTTTTCTATCTAAATGGCTCTGACGTCAGCGTTAGAGTTAACATTGATCTGATACTAGTGTTAGAGAACATCTCTCAATAGAATGTCTATTGACCCAAATGAACTGTGAGAGGGCGGTGGGTTGATCCAGCATGGGTAAGACATAACACAGAAGTCTGTGTAAAACATCTGTTCATGTTATCTATAAAGCTTGAAAAACACACACGGTAGACACCCGGGTTTGTTTTCAAAGAGGTTTTATTGATAGAAATATTTGAAATGTTATATAAAGTCAACCATGTATAACGCTAGTACACAGTCAAGACCTAGAGATGCTTCTATTTTCTAGCTGTAGGGTCTGATATGAACAGGATGATATAGGCTATGCACCCCAATATGGTCCAGACAGAATGGTATTATTATTAATATTGCCAAGTCTAAATAATAACGTTGCCGGAGCTGGCCATAGCTCCGCACATGCATCTTCCATAATGTTACAGGTTATAGCAACTTTCAGTGTACATTTCTCCCATAACCCGGAAGTACAGCATACTACGTTACTCTCTCGTGACCCGGAAGTATACAGTGTATCACTTTACACAGCGGCAAGCCACACATCCGCCCTCTCGTTCCTGTAAAGGTTCTCAATGCAGCATGCAAATAAAATGTGCATAATATTAAAGTTGCTTTCATCATCAACATCATTTTCGTTAGAAATATGATTAACTATTATATTATTCATTATTATCTTTATATATATCATCATTATTATCTTTACTCACAGGATTATTTTAAACATTTTGAACAGACTTCAAATTCTTTTCCCCCCTCTACAGTTTTCTGCATTTCAAAGCATGCCAAATAAATTGTTCTTTTCTGCATAGTGCTGGCTATATGAGTGCCATGAACCGATTCCTTTACAATACGTCCTTATGTACAGAGAGGAGGAAGGAAGAGCAATCCAGTGTAAACTTCACCAAGATCCCCCACTACTCAAAATATCTACACATTTAGGCCCTGCACCAATGATGCAGCATTATATTTATATAGTATATTATAAAGTTGAAAAGAGCTGAAAAGTGCTTGGCCCAAATGTGAGAGGTGCGAGAGGTGTGTGTGTAACAGTGGTGTGTGTGTAGGTGTGTGTGTAGGTGTAGGTTGCAAAATGTGAGACCCGTTGACTAAGCCACCATGACACATCCTCCTTAACAGGTTTCACTGGGAGGGATTGCATTTCCTTGTTTGAGCTGTCTATTACCACATTGGGTACAGTACAGTATTTTGTACCTATGTTTTAAGATAGATTACTTAGACCCCTAGATCTATACCTAAACCCAAACACTCAGTCAGTCTACATTAGGATGGGGATTTTGCAGAGTGCGAAAGAGTCTATAAAACGGGATGAGCAAACATTGCATTTTAAAATGGTGGGAATGTCCTTAAAGACTATTTTAGATGGTATATATAAACATGACATAGTTCTGTGATGATTAAGGACACAAATAGAAACAAAGTGAAGGTACACAACATGGAAAAAGGAAAGAAAGGCTGTACTGTATGACATCACATGGTGGGATGGCTTGGCTCTACTGTATGACATCACATGGTGGGATAGCTTGCCTCTACTGAATGACATCACATGGTGGGATGGCTTGGCTCTACTGTATGACATCACATGGTGGGATGGCTTGGCTCTACTGTATGACATCACATGGTGGGATGGCTTGGTCTTACTGTATGACACACATGGTGGGATGGCTTGGCTCTACTGTATGACATCACATAGTGTGGATGGCCTGGCTCTACTGTATGACATCACATGGTGGGATAGCTTGCCTCTACTGTATGACATCACATGGTGGGATGGCTTGGCTGGTAAAACTGTACAAAAGCAGACTTTTCCTTTAAGAAATTGTTGATGTTGTGCCCCAGGAGGTTTTGATGTAGTTTTGGACTGTTGTTGTGTCACAACACTTTGTATATATCTGTAAAGCTACTTTGGGTCCTTCAAAAGCTCTATATTAAATACCATGTGTTACTTTGATTGTTCCTATTACTAGTAACCTTTAAAGATGATCAATGCAGTGATGGAACAGAGTACAGTGACAGAACAGAGTACAGTGATGGAACAGAGTACAGTGACAGAACAGAGTACAGTGATGGAACAGAATACAGTGAAGGAACAGAGTACAGTGATGGAACAGAATACAGTGATGGAACAGGATACAGTGAAGGAACAGAATACAGTGATGGAACAGAGTACAGTGATGGAACAGAATACAGTGATGGAACAGAATACAGTGATGGAACAGAATACAGTGAGGAACAGGTACAGTGATGGAACAGAGTACAGTGACGGAACATAGTACAGTGATGGAACAGAGTACAGTGATGAACAGAGTACAGTGACGGACAGAGTACATGATGGAACAGAGTACAGTGATGGAACAGAGTACAGTGATGGAACAGAGTACAGTGAAGGACGAGACAGTGACGGAACAGAGTACAGTGATGGAACAGAGTACAGTGATGGAACAGAGTACAGTGACGGAACAGAGTACAGTGATGGAACAGAGTACAGTGACGGAACATAGTACAGTGATGGAACAGAGTACAGTGACGGAACAGAGTACAGGATGGAACAGAGTAACAGTGACGGAACATAGTACAGTGATGGAACAGAGTACAGTGATGGAACAGAGTACAGTGACGGAACAGAGTACAGTGATGGAACAGAGTACAGTGACGGAACAGAGACAGTGACGGAACAGAATATAAGCTCAGTTAAAAAGAGGTAGGTCTCTTTTGGTTTGATATCCACTTCTGCTTTGAACTTCAGGCAGCTCAAATGGCCTCAGTTTCCCTTTCCATCCCTTCTGTTGCTTTGGTTCAACACTAAAGTACGGCATGACAAAGCATCACTCGCACAGGTTTTGCTGCGTTTGTACATTTAAAGACATGACTAACAATGATTGATTGGCACCGTGTATGATACACACTACTCACCACTTGACCGTGACTGTTTAAATGGTGGGAGCTGAGCTGTGGGAGCTGTGGCTCAGTTGGTAGAGCATGGCGCTTGCAACGCCAGGGTTGTGGGTTCATTCCCCACGGGGGGACCAGGATGAATATGTATGAACTTTCCAATTTGTAAGTCGCTCTGGATAAGAGCGTCTGCTAAATGACTTAAATGTAATGTAAATGTAACAGGAGGGGAGGGTTAGACAGGATGGTCAGCCCTGTAATAAGTAATACAGTAGCATGGGGGCTAGACAGGATGGTCAGCCCTGTAGTAGTACAGTAGCATGGAATTAGACAGGATGGTCAGCCCTGTAGTAGTACAGTAGCATGGAATTAGACAGGATGGTCACGCCTGTAGTATACAGTAGCATGGAATTAGACAGGATGGTCAGCCCTGTATTATACAGTAGCATGGAATTAGACAGATGTCAGCCCTGTAGTAGTACAGTAGCATGGAATTAGACAGGATGGTCAGCACTGTAGTAAATACAGTAGCATGGATAGACAGGATGGTCAGCCCTGTAGTAATACAGTAGCATGGAATTAGACAGATGTCAGCCTGTAGTAGAACAGTAGCATGGGGGGTTAGACAGGATGGTCAGCCCTGTAGTACAGTAGCATGGAATTAGACAGGATGGTCAGCCCTGTAGAGTACAGTAGCATGGAATTAGACAGGATGGTCAGCCCTGTAGTTGTACTGTAGCATGGAATTAGACAGGATGGTCAGCCCTGTAGTAGTACTGTAGCATGGGGTGCTAGACAGGATGGCCAGCCCTGTAGTAATACAGTAGCATGGGGATAATGGAGGATCTAGATAATCATGTGTGTGTGGAGTGTGTTCTCTCTGGGACTGTGCATTGCTGTGATTCAGATCCATAGATGGGTAAAGGTAACCTCTTTGAAAAAAGTGTTCCAAAAGGGTTCTTTGGCTGTCCCCATGGGCAAACCATTTTTGGTTCCAGGTAGAACCCTTTTGGGTTCCAGGTAGAACCCTTTTCGTTCCAGGAAGAACTATTTTTGGTTCAAGGTAGAACTCTTTTGGGTTCCAGGTGGAACTCTTTTTGGTTCCATGTCAATGGTTCTATGTGGAACTCAAAAGGGTTTCACCTGGAACCAAAAATTGTTCTTCAAAGTGTTCTCCTATGGGAGAAGCTGAAGAACCTTTTCAGGATCTAGATAGCACTTTTTGAGTGCAGGGCATTTCTTCTTCCAACGGTAGAGGGGAACTGAACCATGCTTTGTGAACTACAGACTAAACTAGGGCAAAAAGCATTGGACTCAAGAACTGATATTTACAACCACATATAGGATTAATACAACTCTCTCTCCTCCTCTAGTCAGTGATGAATACAACTCTCTCTCCTCTCTAGTCAGTATGAATACAACTCTCTCTCCTCTCTAGTCAGTGATTAATACAACTCTCTCTCCTCTCTAGTCAGTGAATACAATCTCTCTCCTCTCTAGTCAGTGATGAATACAACTCTCTCTCCTCTCTAGTCAGTGATTAATACAACTCTCTCTCCTCTCTAGTCAGTGATGAATACAACACTCTCTCCTCTCTAGTCAGTGATTAATACAACTCTCTCTCCTCTCTAGTCAGTGATTAATACAACTCTAGTCAGTGATGAATACAACTCTCTCTCCTCTCTAGTCAGTGATGAATACAACTCTCTCTCCTCTCTAGTCAGTGATTAATACAACTCTCTCTCCTCTCTAGCAGTGATTAATACAACTCTCTCTCCTCTCTAGTCAGTGATTAATACACTCTAGTCAGTGATTAATACAACTCTCTTCCTCTCTAGTCAGTGATTAATACAACTCTCTCTCCTCTCTAGTTCAGTGATTAATACAACTCTAGTCAGTGATTAAACAAAACTCTCTCTCCTCTCTAGTCAGTGATGAATACAACTCTCTCTCCTCTCTAGTCAGTGATTAATACAACTCTCCTCCTCTCTAGTCAGTGATGAATACAACTCTCTCTCCTCTCTAGTCAGTGATTAATACAACTCTCTCTCCTCTCTAGTCAGGGATTAATACAACTCTCTCTCCTCTCTAGTCAGTGATTAATACAACTCTCTCTCCTCTCTAGTCAGTGATTAATACAACTCTCTCCTCTCTAGTCAGTGATTAATACAACTCTCTCTCCTCTCTAGTCAGTGATTAATACAACTATCTCTCCTCTCTAGTCAGTGATTAATACAACTCTTTCTTCCTCTCTAGTCAGTGATTAATACAACTCTCTCTCCTCTCTAGTCATGATGAATACAACTCTCTCTCCTCTTAGTCAGTGATTAATACAACTCTCTCTCCTCTCTAGTCAGTGATAATACAACTCTCTCTCCTCTCTAGTCAGTGATTAATACAACTCCTCTTCCTCTCTAGTCAGTGATTAATACAACTCTCTCTCCTCTCTAGTCAGTATTAATACAACTCTCTCTCTCTCTAGTCAGTGATTAATACAACTCTTCCTCTCTAGTCAGTGATTAATACAACTCTCTCTCCTCTCTAGTCAGTGATTAATACAACTTAGTCGTGATTAATACAACTCTCTCTCCTCTCTAGTCAGTGATTAATACAACTCTCTCTCCTCTCTAGTCAGTGATTAATACAACTCTAGTCATGATGAATACAACTCTCTCTCCTCTCTAGTCAGTGTCTGCATATTGAACTGTACAGAGACTCCCACTCTGTCTAACAATCTGTACAAGGTTATGACAGCGATTTGATATGTTCATCAAATAATTCATGACTTTTTAAACCCTCCCTCTAACCCCTCCCTCTAACCCCTCCCTCTAACCCCTCCCCTGAGGTGCAAACAATCCGATGTGCTCTTGGGGCCTTGGCTCCGCCTCTGGGAGTACAGACCTTGGGGTAAAGGGCCAATGACGGACAGGACAGGACACCAACGTTTTCTGCTAGGTCAGCTAAAAATACAGTCACCAACCAACCAACCAAGCATTTCAGAAGCGCCACGGACATGTTAGATAAAATACATAATTGTAATTTGTATAATTATTATTGTTTTTTGTCTTATTCATTATGGTAATCCACTACTGGATACTAGTGCTGAGCGATTAACCGAAATGTCTGTATTTTTTGTTTTTTTACTGACTAATTGACCGACATCAGTTAAATTACTTGAATTCCATTTCCTTCTTTCTGTGAGCTCAATGCGCACATTGTAGTTTCTCTACAGCTAAATCAGATCCAGACGAACTGTGCGATGTAGTAGGGAGTTGTAGTTTCTCTAGAGATAAATCAGATTCAGACTGAACTGTGCGATGTAGTAGGGAGTTGTAGTTTCTATAGAGATAAATCAGATTCAGACTGAACTGTGCGATGTAGTAGGGAGTTGTAGTTTCTCTACAGCTAAATCAGATCCAGACTGAACTGTGCGATGTAGTAGGGATCGTAGTTTCTATAGAGATAAATCAGATCAAGGCTACCGAACTGTGCGATGTAGTAGAGTTGTAGTTTCTCTAGAGATAAATCAGATCCAGACTGATCTGTGCGATGTAGTAGGGAGTTGTAGTTCTCTACAGCTAAATCAGATCAGACTGAACTGTGCGATGTAGTAGGGAGTCGTAGTTTTCTATAGAGATAAATCAGATCAAGCTAGCCCGAACTGTGCGATGTAGTAGGGAGTTGTAGTTTCTCTAGAGATAAATCAGATCCAGACTGAACTGTGCGATGTAGTAGGGAGTTGTAGTTTCTCTATAGATAAATCAGATCCAGACTGATCTGTGCGATGTAGTAGGGAGTTGTGAGTTTCTTTAGAGATAAATCAGATCAAGGCTAGCCCGAACTGTGCGAATGTAGTAGGGAATTGTCGTTTCTAACAGGCCAATATTCAACATAGTTTTAGCGCAGAAAACGTGGTAAACACGCGATGGAGAGGGATATCTCTACCTGAAAAATACATTGATCATTCTCATCTCCTT
>NC_036854.1:25808890-25813601 GCF_002910315.2 Salvelinus sp. IW2-2015 | reverse complement strand
GTGGACTCTGCTATACCGCCACCACCAGTTCAGGAGCACATTGCAGTGGTGTTTTACAAAATGTATACTTTAATTTCTTAATCCAAATAATGTTATTTTAATAATACTGAGTTGACTGTTATTGATATTTCATATRCAGAGCTCCTGAGGCATCACCTAAATGGGTAATACACAGAGTGGAAGRGGAGAAGTACAGYGGCTACATGACTCAGGCTGCTTCCCCGACTTGCCCTCTACAAGATTATCAGCAGATTCCATCACCGTCATCTTCCATCCTCTGACCACTCCCTCCGCTCAAACCATGAACTGACCCTCTCCTCTTCGGAGGATAGAGCGTTCAAAGACTTGGCCTCTATTCGTGGACCCGGCATGATATATTGCTTGTCATTTTTGTTGTTGTTGTTTTTGAAGCGTTTAGGGATTCTATGAAAAACCCTATAGAAGTTTAATACATGATTAGTAGTAGTGTATTGTAAATCCCAGTAATATACTTCTGACGAGGGGTAGCCAACCCTTCTCACGCATCGCTAKTGGAGAAAAGCAACGAGTAGTAACAACTTGTACAAGTTGTAGATCACAAATTCTTACTCTTAATACAATTAATCAATTAATGGTCTTAATTTTTCGGTTCCGCTTCCTGGACCATGAAACACATTTTCTGAAGCCTGTTTTGGTGGGTGGGCCTTAGAATTTACTTCCATGAAAATTTGACCATTGGAATTTACTTTCTGGATTGAAATCGCTATGAAAGTGACGGCAAAGATTATGGATATACTGACAGGATACAGTACATGTCTCTCCGTTGGGAGTAGTTGTCCACAAAAGCGGCACCGCGGGCTGTCAAGCTTCGGTCTATCCTTTCTTTGGATTGGTGGATACATCTCATCTCATTATTGTAATCCAGTTTTGAATATTCAATGAGAGTTGTTGACGTCTACCGCCGTTATTCAATGGGGAGAGATGCTATGCCCCATTCATGAATATGCATAGCCATCATGAGACAATGCATATTTAAAGTGGTTTTTTTTTCTTAAAGATGCGGGGATGTCACGTGTCCTACTTAAATAAGTACACTCGTAACAACTTAAGCTTTACAATAGAAAATGGACTCAAGTTGAAAGTGAAAGTCACACCACAGTAAATAATACTACTTGAGTAAAAGTCCTAAACTATTTGATTTTAAATATACTTAATTATATCAAAAGTAGAAGTATAACTATTTAAACGTGCCTTGTATTAAGCAAACCAGATGGGACAAATTTTCTTTTTTGTTTGTTTTTATTTACAGATAGCCAGGGGCCACGCTCCAACACTCAGTACATAACTTACAACGCAAGCATTTGTGTTTATAGATTATTCGCGCAGATCAGAGGGCAGTAGGGATGACCAGGGATGCTTGCTCTTGATAAGTGTGTGAATTAGACATTTTTTCCTGTCCCGCACCACTACACACGCCACAATTCAAGCAATGTAACACATTCTATGTAATTTAAGAGGTGTCAGGGTAAAATATATATTAGCAGTATCACTCCCAGTTAATTTAGTTATATCTATTCTTCTTTCGATAACTTATTTACATCCCCACACCACTGCCACTCGATCGAAAGACCTGGTTACACGAAAATAAGCCACCCAAAAAGACGTCGGTGATGACAAGACTGATCCATCAAGCTGCCAAAGGATCGCATACCTTCTACGAACACAACACTCAAAACATACAATCTACTTTTGCATCTTGTTTCAAAAGATTTTCTCCTGTCTATAACTACCATGATATACCCATATTAGCTCTCTAATTTCATAGTTTTGGATGTCTTCACTATTATTCTACAATGTAGAAACCACTGAAACACACTAAAGAACAAACCCTTGAATCGAGCTCAAGAGTAGTGCTCCAAACTTTTGACGTGGATATACACCCGCAATAGATAAACCATGTCATGTGTTTTTTCAATATGAATTACACTTACCCTAGCATCCGGTTTTTACACTCTATTCTTAATGCCCAAAGGACGAGAGCACGAATGATTACACGAAAAGTTTACAGTTGCATCTAGTAACTACACACATCAAACTACAACTTCCCAACAGCTGTATATGTCATAATTTTTTCGAGAGTTTGCAAGCAGGGGAGAACAGCTGTCTTCTCTCATTTTAGGATATCAAGGGTACTGAGGGAATTTTGTCTTATCAGATAAGTTGGAGGGTTCCCCCATTATAAGTCTAAATTGGGAGTAATGGCAAACTCAATGGTCAATATTGGTTGATATCATTATTTTTTTTCATTACACAATGTGAACAATACTTGCTTCTATTTCACCAGAAAGTATTTTTTATTATTAGCACCTTAACTAAGAAAGAGCAAGTTTCCATTAAGAAGCAATTCTTATTTTCAATGACGGCCTAGGGAACATTGGGTTTAACTGCCTTGTTCAGGGGCATAACGGCAGATTTTTACCTTGATCAGCTCAGAGGATTAGATCTTTGCAACCTTTCCGGTTACTAGTCCAACGCTCTTAAGACCTTTAGGCTGCCCCAATACAACGTATCGATCCTTGAACCGATTATTTTAAATTCACACAATTAGAAGTTTATAAGGATAGATTATGCACGCGAGCTGCAGTGACGCCAGTCGGCCCTTCAACTTGAGAATACTCAATGGAAAGGGAGCAGCACTGAGGGTGCAAATCACTTCCTGAGAGCTCAAACTGCTTTGTGAGTTTCACTTCCTGGAGTAGCGCTCAAACTGCATGTGATGTTTCACTTCCTGGAGTAGCTCAAACTGCATGTGAGATTTACTTCCTGGAGTACGCTCAAACTGCATGTGATTGTTTCATACTTCTGGAGTAGCTCAAAACTGCATGTGACGTTTCACTTCAACTGAGAGTAGCTCAATTACACTAGCATAAGTGATGTTTTCACTTCTGGAGTAGCTCAAACTGCATGTGAATGTTCACTTCGCTGGAGTAGCCAAACTGCATGTGATGTTTTTCACTTCCTGGAGATAGCTCAAACTGCATGGTGATGTTTCACTTCCTGGAGTAGCCTCATAACTTGCATGTGAGTTTCACTTCTGTTTGAGTACACGCTCAAATGCAATGGGTAGAATTTTTCACTCTGGAGTAGCTCAAACTGCATGTGATGTTTCACTTCCTGGAAGTAGCTCAAACTGCATGGTGATGTTTTCACCTTCCCTGGAGTAGTCAACTGCATGTAGACTGTTCACTTCCTGGAGTAGCTCAACTGCTGTGATTCACTTCCTGGATAGCTCAAACTGCACTGTGATGTTTCACTCATTAGGAAGTAGCATAAACTGCATGTGATGTTTTCACTTCCTGGAGTAGCTCAAACTGCATGTGATTGTTCACTTTCCTGGAGTAGCTCAAATGCATGTGATGTTTACTTCCTGGAAGTAGCTCAAACTGGCAATGTGATGTTTCACTTCCTGGAGTAGCTCAAACTGCATGTGATGTTTCACTTCCTGAGTAGCTCAAACTTGCATGTGAGTTCACTTCCTGAGTAGCTAAAACTGCATGTGATGTTTCACTTCCTGGAGTAGCTCAAAACTGCGTGTGAGTTCTCACTCCTGGAGTAGCTCAAACTGCATTGACGTTTCACTTCTGGAGTACGCTCAACTGCATGTGATGTTTCACTTCCTGGAGTAGCTCAAACTGCAATGTGATGTTCACTTCCTGGAGTAGTTCAAACTGCTATGTGATGTTTCACTTCCTAGGAGTAGCTCAAACTGCATGTGATGTATACACTCCCTGGAGTAGCTTCAAAACTGCATGTGATGTACACTTCTGAGTAGCTCAAAAACTGCATGTGATGTTTCACTTCTGAGTAGCTCAAACTGCATGTTGAAGTCTTTCATTCCTGGAGGCTCAAACTGCATGTGATGTTTCACTTCCTGAGTAGTCAAACTTGCATGTGATGTTCACTTCCTGGAGCTCAAACTGCATGTGATGTCATATGATAGCTCAAACTGCATGTGATGTTTCACTTCCTTAGAGCTTGCTCAAACTGCATGTGATGTTTCACTTCCTGGAGTAGCTCAAAATGCATGGCCATGTTTTCCAAAACCTCCATGTAGCAAGATGGCGACATGCTGAATGACACTTCCTGATCTTCAACGTGCCACTGAGACTTCACATAGGAAACAATGGGGTGCTTCAATCAAATATAATAAATAAATAAAAATGGCTTCGATTGGCTTCGTCCTTATTTTATACAGTCTGGTTTGCAGGTCTACAAAAACTACTGGCTGGAAAGGTTCAGTCAGAAAAACCCAGCATAATTTGTAACCACGCTCCAGCAATGGTAACAAGGCTGCCAGAGTTGTTCGTTCAAATGTTCTAACTTTAGGAGATGGTTTTCATTTCTGAGCGTCAAATATTTTTGATAAAAGGCTACGGTATGAGCAAATGTATATATCTTAAATGACTGCGTTTTCATGAATTTGATCATATAATTGAAGCCCATTAAGAGATATGGGACACGACCCAGAAGTAACGTGGAAGTGGCCATCACCAGAGGAAAAGGAAGAAGGGAGTGTCCAACTCGGCGGAAAATCTTTCTCCCTCCAGCAGGTGGGCGTTGTTCCGCCCACCAAGCAAGGAGTTTTGTATGGAGGTCAAAGAGAGGGTCGAATTTGTTCAACAACAAAAATTGATTTGCTACCTGAGGTTTATTTGATCTAATAGACGTGTTC
>NC_036854.1:25794980-25805413 GCF_002910315.2 Salvelinus sp. IW2-2015 | reverse complement strand
TGTTGGATAACTGACCTACTACTACATCTCACAGTTCAAGGCTGGATTCTGTGTAATCTCTAGAGAAATACAACTCCGTAGCTACATTCACGTTCAGGCCACAGGCGCTAGAGTCTGGTGTTCATCCCTCCTCATGCCGTACGACACCACCTCTAAGCCCTATCCTTACTCTCATCACACTGACAGTCCCGCATGTCCCTCTACAGTCTCTCACGCGTGCCTCGGATCTGTGCTGCTACTATCTCTTCTTATGAGAAAATACACACCACGTTCTCCTTAGCCTCTACACTGACATCGAGCGTTTAGGCTGGATCTGGTGTATCTCTAGAGCAACTCAACTCCCTACTACATCAAACAGTTCAGGCTGGATTTGGTGTAGTCTCTAGAGAACTACAATGTGCCCATTGAGCTGCAACTGAAAGCATGAAACGTTGGTCAATTAGTTGTTTAAAAAAATGAAGATAACAGACAATTTTGGTGAATTGCTCAGTACTAGTGAACTGCCCTGTTATTGCTGTTGGTTGGGAAGTTGCCTCAGATCTCTCCTGACTAGCTAGGTAACTCACTCCACTGGTGAAGGAGTTTCTGATGAACTCCACCAACGGAGTTGAGGCAGAGCCCCGGACCTTTGTGGAATTCAGCTCCGATGGCTGAACCAGATCTAACCGGTCTCTTGTGTTGGTAGCGTATAGAGATGTCTAAAGATGGCAGCGTTCTGTCTCATTACGGCGTCTCTGATTGTGTTGGTAGCAGTATAGAGATGTCTAAAGATGGCAGCGTTGTATCTGTCTCATTAAGGCGTCTCTGAGCGCACGGGCAGCGCCATTGAGGCCATCTCCATTTTGAAGTAGTCAATTTACTACTACTTGTATGAGTTGGTAAACAAACAGAAAGGGTGCGTACTGTGTGTTATTTAAACAGTTATGAAGCCACGGTTGGCCTGCAGTTATGGTATGTTTGCTCATAATATAATTCATTGGCTGGTCCCTCCTGCCTACCTGGATGGAATCATGTGATCCTTCTTTAAACCACAGGAAGTCCCACCCAGTTGACTACTTTCAAATTGTAAAATCAATCAAATGTATTCTATAAAGCCCTTCTTACATCAGCCGATGATGTCACGAAGTGCTGTACAGAAACCCAGCCTAAAACCCCACACAGCAAGCAATGCAGATGTAGAAGCACAGTGGCTAGGAACAACTCCCTAGAACAGCAGGAACCACGGAAGACACGTGGAGAGAAGTCCTGAGGCATGGTCCTAGGGCTCAGGTCCTCCGAGAGAAGAAATTGAGAGAGAATTAGAGGGAGCGTGCTTAAATTCACACAGGACACCGGATAAGACAGGAGAATTACACCAGACTGACCCTAGCGCGTAGACTATTACATAAATACTGTAGGCTGAGACAGGAGGTGTCGGGAGACACTGTGGCCCTGTTCGACGATACCCCCCGGACAGGGCCAACCAGGCAGGATATAACCCCGCCCACTTTGCCAAAGCCCAGCCCCCACACCACTAGAGGGTTATCTTCAAACCACCAATTTACTCCCCCGAGACAAGGCAGAGTATAGCCCACGAAGATCTCCCCCACGGGAAACAAACCCTGGGGGGCGCCAACCCGGACAGGAAGATCACGTCAGTGACTCAACCCACTCAAGTGACGCACCACTCCTAGGGATGACATGGAAGAGCACCAGTGACTCAGCCCCCGTAATAGGGTTAGAGGCAGAGAATCCCAGTGGAGAGAGGGGACCCGGCCAGGCAGAGACGGCAAGGGTGGTTCGTGGCTCCAGTGCCTTTCCGTTCACCTTCACACTCCTGGGCCAGATTACACTCAATCATAGGACCTACTGAAGAGATGAGTCTTCAGTAAAGACTTAAAGGTTGAGACTGAGTCTGCGTCTCTCACATGGAACCGGCCGGGCAGACCATTCCATAAAAATGGAGCTCTATAGGAGAAAGCCCTGCCTCCAGCTGTTCTAGGGACAATAAGAAATAGAAATTCTAGGGACAATAATGAGGCCTGTGTCTTGTGACCGTAGCGTACGTGTAGGTATGTACGGCAGGACCAAGTCAGAAAGATAGGTAGGAGCAAGCCCATGTAACGCTTTATAGGTTAACAGTAAAACCTTGTAATCAGCCCTAGCCTTAAAAGGAAGGCAGTGTAGAGAGGCTAGCACTGGAGTAATATGATCAAACTTTTGGGTTCTAGTCAGGATTCTTGCAGCTGTATTTAGCACTAACTGAAGTTCATTTCGTGCTTCATCCGGGTAGCCGGAAAGTAGAGCATTGCAGTAGTCTAATCTAGAAGTGACAAAAGCATGGATACATTTTCCTGCATCATTTTTGGACACAAAGTTTCTGATTTTTTGCAGTGTTACGTAGATGGAAAAAAGCTGTCCTTGAAACAGTCTTGATATGTTCGTCAAAAGAGAGATCAGGGTCCAGAGTAACGCCGAGGTCCTTTCATTCCTTATTTAGACACTCCCGTACAAACCATCAGATTAATGCTCAGACCACAGAAGATGTCGTGGAAATCACTTCAAATATAACTCTTACAAGAACTTTGTGAACTCAAATGTATTATATATACATTGTGTATAGCAATCTGCATGTCCCGCTGGAACACACCACCGCTTCCCACCCCGGCTACAACATTTATACACAATAGCATATGGGTCCACCCCATATGCAAATCAAGCATACTGTCCCCTAATCTCTTGCCCTCCATTATCTTTTTAGTTCAGGCTTCTATATTGTTCACGCCCATAACGCCCATATGCTGTTCAGTTAAGATTATAATATGGCTGTACCCATGCTTCTTAAAAATAATATATGCTCATTTCCTATAGCCTTACTGACTTAGCCTGTATATTTAACTCCATGCCTCAGCCAGTTCTCTTCGGTATTGTCTTTATTGGAATTGGCACACTATATTGTCTTCTTCTTCATTAGCATCCATGCCTACGGCATATTTCTCTGGTATGTGCCTATTGGAATTGTCAGCTGAGTGTGTCGTCTATCTTATATGTAGTGTCCAGTAACTTAGTGTCCCATGTGTCTGGTCAGTCTGTTCAGCACAATGGAGAAAATAAGAGGGCTAAGCGTCCCTTAGTAATCTCTTATTACCACAGTCTCATGACAACGTGAACATGTGGTTGATTACTTTAATTTCAAGCTGTCTTATTTCTTTATATGTTATCCATGTGTCTCATGTTACTCCTACAAATCCCCCCTCTGGGCTAATTAGCACATAAATGATACAAAGAAGACTTTGGATGTAAATGAGAATTACCTATGATAACAAGAAAATACAAAAAATAAAAACAAAGAAAGCATATAAAACCAACTAGACCAAACATCTCCAATGTGAAATAGGCAGTAATAGATCAATCAGAAACATTAAAGAAAACCTAACTAGACCAAACATCTCAATTTTCATAAGAGTAAAAGATCTAATTAGAAACATATGTAAGAAACCCTAACTAGACCAAACTCTCCAATTTTCATAAGAGTAAAAGATCTAATTAGGCATAAAAATTATAAAAGATAAAATATTACATTTATTTTTAATGAAGCATGAGCGTGTAGGTACTTAGCCTTGCCTGAGGTTATCTCAGTTATGTGAAATTAAAATTAAAAATAATACAATGAGATATAATAATAATGATAAAAAATCAAAGAGCCTACATGCAGTTACAAAATAAAATTGACACAACATCATTCTAAATTTAAGCATTTACATAATGATCCTCCCTCGCAGACACCTCTCTAATTAAAGTGATATCATATATACCAACCTTTGGTTTAGAAGATGAAGCGACATGGTCCATAGACACTTGTAACCGGAATAACCCTCTGTTACCTAAACATGTTTTTGGAAAATTAAAACCCATAGCTTTTTTTAGAAGGCATAAAGCTTTAAATTAAAGGAAAGCGGATATATTCATTGATATACATATCTAAAAATTCAACCAAAATACAGAAACACAAGGCCTTAAACAAAAATAATATTTACTAAAATCCTTACATAGGAGCACAGTCCTCATCCTGACAGATTCTACACATCTCCTCTTGACATTTTGCGCAAAACACGGGATCTCCATGATGGTCATGGCCTTCCACATTAAAATTTTGTGCACAACTTCACTTCTCACGGCGCAAATGACACTTTTTTGGAACGTAGACAGTAGTACGATTACTTAGGTCGAACACTTGGAAATCAGCATATACCAGAGCTAGACATCCTACGGAGCAATCATAGGCACTCCCTCGCATCGATGCCATGAGACAGTTTGGATTCAAAGTAACGCCGAGGTCCTTCCAGTTTTATTTGAGACGACTGTACACCATCAAGATTATTGTCAGATCCAACAGAAGATCTCTTTGTTTCTTTGGACGAGAGACTAGCATCTTTTTTTGTCCACGTTTTAAAGTAAACCATTTGCCGCCATCAACTTATGTCTTAAACACAGGCTTCCAGGAGAGGCAATTTTGGTCTTCACGTTTTAATCAAAATGTACAGCTGTGTATCGTCCGCATAGCAGTGAAAGTGTAACATTATGTTCCGAATGACATCACCAAGAGCTCACAAAACATATATAGTTAAAACAAATAGTGTCCTAAACCGAAACTTGAGAACACCAAAATATACAATTATTTCGAGAGAAACCATCCACAGAGACAACTATACTTCTCCCACAGATAAGAACATCAGGCCAGAATTTTGCGGAGACCAATTGTGTTTCCAATCTCTCCAAAAGAATGTGGTGATCATAGGCTGATCGACAAGCAGTGAGGGCTCTTCGATACTGCACAGTACAGTCTTTCCAAGCTAATTGGAAGACTTCTCAGTTGGTGTAGCGCCATTTCGTCTCTCCATATTTTTCTGGCTTCTTCGGCTCGGTTATTTTTTTATTACAGCAGCTAGTGTTCTTAGCACAATGTTTTTTTTTTTTAGGGGTCCTCGCTGACTGTGCATCGATACACTCGCTTTCACTCCCAGATATGCGTTTTTACATTCTAGTTACCACCACGCGTATCGGTTCAATGCTTATGTTGTGTGAGTCGTCTGCGTCCTTGTCAGTGGGGCATCTCTTTGTAAGTATGCATCTAGAGACTCTCTTGGGTTGCTCTTGACATCACTTCATTGTATAGTTATGCATTGCGCTTTGTATTTGTATACTTGTTGAGGTCCAAGTTGAGTTATTTGTTCGATTGTCAAACGTTAAAATTTCCAAGATGAGATAGTGATCACAAACTCCGTGTATATGCAGGAAAAAACATTAAGATCCACAACATTTATTCCACGGAACAAAACTAGGTCCAGAGTTTGACTGTGACAGTGAGTAGGTCCAGAGACATGTTGGACAAAACCCACTGAGTCGATGATGGCTCCGAAAGCCTTTTGAAGTGGGTCTGTGGACTTTTCCATGTGAATATTAAAGTCACCAAAAATGTGAGTATTATCGGCCATGACTACAAGGTCCGATAGGAATTCAGGGAACTCAGTGAGGAACGCTGTATATGGCCCAGGAGGCCTGTAAACAGTAGCTATAAAAAGTGCTTGAGGAGGCTGCATCAATGTCATGACTACAAGCTCAAAATATGAAAACGCAGTCGTTTTTTTTTTGTACATTTGAAATGTGGTATCGTAAATGTTAGCAACACCTCCGCCTTTGCGGGATGCCGCGGGGGATATGGTCACTAGTGTAACCAGGAGGAGAGGCCTCATTTAACACAGGAAATTCATCAGGCTTAAGCCATGTTTCAGTCAGGCCAATCACATCAAGATTATGATCAGTGATTAGTTAATTGACTATAACTGCTTTGGAAGTGAGGGATCTAACATTAAGTAGCCCTATTTTGAGATGTGAGGTATCACAATCTCTTTCAATAATGGCAGGAATGGAGGAGGCCTTTATTCCAGTGAGATTGCTAAGGTGAACACCGCCATGTTTAGTTTTTCACAACCTAGATCGAGGCACAGACACGGTCTCAATGAGGATAGCTGAGCTGACTACACTGACTGTGCTAGTGGCAGGCTCCATTAAGCTGGCAGTCTTACTTCACTCTGACTAATGTATACTTCTCGCCTGTGACGTCACGTGTCTCTCCGGTAGCGAGTTACAATGCCAGATTAACTTCAAGCAAAACGTTAGGACATGTAGCTGGCTTCATTCTTTCTGTGGCCGTGCATCGTCTTTACAAGAAATACCTTGCTCTTTCCATTGAAAGCTATTTTACTGAATGTGKCTGCAAGCCAAATAGCACTTCTGTTGTCATCTGATATAAATGGCTCTACTTTCTGCAGGATGTTTTGCATTCAATTATTTTGTGTGATTTAAAAACTGTAGCTGCCCCTGATCACTCTATCGAAGCAAAAAAAAACACTGCTGCCTTTCAATATAAAACTCAGGTTAAATGGTTTAAAACGTCTATTTTTTTTTAGGTCTGCGTTTTTAAAAGGCAGTTTTCTGAAAGTTAATGCTAACCCCTGGCACTACACAGCTGATTCAAATGGTCAATTCATCAAGCTTTGATGATTGGAATCGGGTGTGTAGTGCTGAGGCAAAAACGTGCAACCCCTGGGATCCCCAGGGTTAAGCACCACTAAACTAATAAGCCCACATTGACCTATAGGTAACTGCCAAAATAAAGGAAACACTTGAGTCAATGAGGATTCTGGCTGCTCTGTTAGACCTACAGGTAACTGCCAAAATAAAGGAAACACTTGAGTAAATGAGGAATACAAAGTATCCCATGGTAAAGGGTTCAGGCACCTCTGTTATGTTGTGGTCCTGGCATGGGTTAGGTCCAATCAACCCCTTAGAGGACAAGGTAAACACCAATAAATACACTGCCATTCTGAGTGGTCACCTTGAACCTTTTGGTGAATAATTTCTTCCAGGATGACAATGCCCCCATCCACGGTGCGCGTGTGGCTACTGAATGAAATGCATCATCAAGTTGACTGAGGGCCTGACAGCATGGACAACAAACACCCCTACCCAAGCAGCAAGGATTGTTTTTCAGGTCGAGATGTGATTCTCCGGCGTTGTCGTTCCCAATGCCTGTCGGGGGTCATTCACAATGCTCTCGGGGGTTGTCATTCCAATGCTCTCGGTGCAACATCGGTCGGGGGTCATTCACAATGCTCTCGGGGGGTCATTCACAATGCTCTCGGGGGTGTCATTCACAATGCTCGGGGTGGCATCACAAATGCTCTCTGGGGGTTGTCATCACAATGCTCTCGGGGTTGTCATTCAAAAGCTCTCGGGGGTTGTCATTCACAATGCTCTCGGGAGTGGTCATTCACAATGCTCTCGGGGGGTCATTCATCCTCGGGGTCATCACAATGCTCTCGGGTGGTCATTCACAATGCTCTCGGGTGGTCATTCCACAATGCTCTCGGGGGTCATTCACAATGGCTCTCGGGTGGTGTCATTCAACAATGCTCTCGGTGTGGTCATTCACCAATGCTCTTCAGGGGTGGTACATTCACAATTGCCTCTCGGGGGTGGTCATTCCCACAATGCCTCTCGGGGTTGTCATTCACAATGCTGTCGGGGTGGTCATTCACAATGCTCTCGTGGTGGTCATTCACAATGCTCTCGGGCGTTGTCCATTCACAATGCTTCTCGGGGGGTCATTCACAATGCTCTCGGTGGGTTGTCATTCACAACTTTCATCGACATGTCCCTTCGTTCTCCTACCCACACCCCTACCCACACCCCCTACCCACATCATGCCTACCCACACCCCCTACCCACAGCCTCCTACCCACAACGCGCTACCCACATCACCCTACCCACAGCCCCCTACCCACAAACAACCTACCCACACTCCCCTACCCACCAACAACCCTACCCACAACACCCTACCACAGCCTGCCTACCCACAATACCCTACCACATCACTCTACCACAGCCTCCTACCCACAACCCCCTCCACAACAGCCCCCTACACACAGCCCCCTACCCACAGCCTCCTACCCACAATATCCTACCCACACCCCCCTACCCTACACCCCGCCTACCCACAACCCCCTACCACAGCCTCCTACCCACAGCCTCCTAACCCACAACCCCTACACACAGCCTCCTACCCACAGCCCCCTACCCACAGCACCCTACCCAACATCACCCTACCCACATCACCCTACCCAATCACCCTACCCACATCACCCTACCCACATCAGACCTACCCACAGCCACCTACCCAAACCCCCTACCCACACACCCCTACCCACACACCCCTACCCACACCCCCTACCCACACCACCCTACCCACATCAACCTACCACAGCCCCTACACACACCTCCTACCCACAACCCCCTACACACAGCCTCCACCCACCACCCCTACCCACACCCCCCTACCCACAACCCCCCTACCCACACCACGCCTACCCACACCCCCTACCCACACCCCCCTACCCACAACCCCCCTACCCAACACCCACCTACCCACAGCCCCTACCCCCCCCCTACCCACAACCCCTACCCACATCCACCCTACCCACAGCCTCCTACCCACACCCCCTACCCATCACTACCCTACCCACACACCACCCTACCCACAGCCTCCTACCCACACCCCCTACCCACAACCCCCTACCCACAAACCCCTACCCACCAACCCCCTACCCACACACCCTACCCACACCCCTACCCCACCCTACCCACATACCCTACCCACACCCTACCCACAGCCTCCTACCTACAGATGGACAATACTTTCAATCCCACTGACGATACTTTAATGCCCTCGAGAGGATATTTATTTGGTTAATACATGAACATAGAACGTTACAGTAGATTATGATACCCTAGGTCCTGTATAGTGCACACCCTTGACCAGGGTCCAGGTCAAAAGTAGTGCACTAATAGGAAATGGGGAGCATCTGGGACGCACCATAACTGTTTTTATCCTTCTGTTGTAACAGGAGAGAGTCCTAACCCCAGCTCTAGTGATGAGGCATCAGGAGTAGCTGAACAACACCAGGAGAGATCACACCGCTAAGAAGACGTTTACCGCTGCCCGGAGTGTGGGAAAGAGTTTCCTCACCCATCAAAACTACAGAACATCTGAGAACACACACAGGAGAGAAACCATATCCTTGCCTGTGTGCGGGAAGCGATTCAGTGATACAGGGACCCTCAAAACACATGAGAGGTTGCACACAGGAGAGAAACCGTACACTGCCCGGAAAAGGACTGTTGGAAGAGGTTTGTCAGCCAAGGAGAGTTAAAACTACACCATCGGACACACACCGGAGAGAACCTTGCCACTGCTCTGTGTGTGGAAGAGTTTCTTCACGTATGGGCACGTCGGCAAGGGCCAAGGTCCACATGATGACGCACGCCGGAGAGAAGCAGAGACTCAGCATGAAGAAACCTTTCCCATGCTCTGAGTGTGAGAGGGGCTGCAACTCTGCAGCAGAGCTCAAGATGCACCAGAGGATGCACACTGGGGAGAGACCTTACCAGTGTTCCACCTGCAAAAAGACCTTTGTTTTCCCAAGCTCTTTAACAAGACATGAACAATCCCATATTAGCGAAGCGAATAGTACCGCCAAGCCGTACAGCTGCTCAGAATGTGGGAAGGAATTCACTCAGCCATGGACCTTAAAGATACACATGCGCCAGCACACCGGAGAGAAACCGTACCACTGCTCTCAGTGCGAGAAGAGGTTCTCATCKTCGTCACTCCTTAAAAGACACCAGAGGGTTCACACCGGAGAGAAACCATTCCAGTGCTCCGACTGCGGGAAGAGTTTCTCCTCGTCAGCGAATAGAACTAGTCACCGTCGTCGTATCCATGAAGGTATACAGAGTAGGTCACAGCAGCAGGAGGCAACCTCTGTGGATGGTACCAATAAGGTAGGTTTCTATGGTGCATCCAGTGCAATTTTGCATTTATTTTCTTTCTTAAAAAGGTTTTTCTAGAAATCCGTGTTGGTGGATTACAGATTTCCTGCTTATTTTCTTCTGATTCCAGGAATCTTCCAACGTGTATTTCTGGAAAACCTGGGAATTTTTAAGAAAGTTACTGGAATTTTGCACCCTTAAACCAGTTATTAACCTGTCTGGCACCAGTGGTCAGCGCCTAGTCACAGAAAACCATACAGCCATTTTCCAGCCAAGGAGAGGGCTCACAAAAGTCAGAAATAGCGATTAAATGAATCACTAACCTTTGATGATCTTCATCATATGGCACTCACAGGACTTCATGTTACACAATAAATGTGTGATTTGTTCGATAAAGTTAATCTTTATGTCCAAAAACCTCAGTTGAAATTTGCGCGTTATGTACAGTATTCATTGTCTCAAACAAACATCCGGTGAAATTTCAGAGCCACATCAAATTACAGAAATACTCATCATAAACATTGATGAAAAATACAAGTTTTATACATAGGATTAAAGATAAA
>NC_036854.1:25769967-25793155 GCF_002910315.2 Salvelinus sp. IW2-2015 | reverse complement strand
TATTTTTATTATTTCTTCATTTTTTTCATTTTCTTCTCTTGATCTTTGTTGCTCTCTTTATCTTTTTTTGTTTGTTTTGTGAGAGAGATATTAATCGTTATGGTCCAAAAACCTCAGTTGAAATTTGCGGCGTTATGTACAGTTATTCATTGTCTCAAACAAACATCCGGTGAAATTTCAGAGCCACATCAAATTACAGAAATACTCATCATAAACATTGATGAAAAATACCAAGTTTTATACATAGGATTAAAGATAAACGTCTTGTTAATCAGGCCGCTGTGTCAGATTTCAAAAAAGGCTTTACGGCAAAAGCACACATGCAATTATGTTAGGTCAGCGCCTAGCCGCAGAAAAAAACATACAGACATTTTACAACCAAGGAGAGGTGTCACAAAAGTTTCGAATAGCGTTAAAATTAATCACTTACCTTTGATGATCTTCATTCACTCCAGGTCTCCATGTTAGACAATAAAATGTTTGTTGTGTTCGATAATGTCCCTCTTTATGTCCAAAAAATCTCCGTTTGTTTGCGGTTTAGATCAGTAATCCAAATGCACTAAGTCCAGATGAAAAGTCACAAAAAAGTACATAAAAGCTCGTAGAAACATGTCAAAACGAAGTTTAAAATCAATCCTCAGGTGTTTTGTCATAAATAATAAATAATATTTCACCGGACAAAAGCTTCGTCAATAGAAAGGAGAAACAAGAAAGGCGCGCTCTCGATCACGCGCTTGGCTCATGTCTGGAAATTCCACTGTCCACTCATTGAAAGTGCTGTACTCCCTCATTTTTCAGAGTAAAAGCCTGAACAATGCCTAAAAGACCGCCAGATGTGAGGAAGCCACAGAGATCGTGAACTGGGTCCTAAGTCTTGTATGGTGGATAGGCTTTCATTGAAAAACAGCTTTTCAAATAATAGTATTCCTGGTTGGATTTTTCCTCGGGTTTTCACCTGCCATATCAGTTCTGTTATACTCACAGACAATTTTAACAGTTTTAGAAACTATAGAGTGTTTCTATCCAAATCTACTAATTATAATGCATATCCTAGCCTCTGCGCTGAGTAACAGCCGTTTAATTTGGGCACGCTTTTCATCCGGCGGTGAAAATACTGCCCCATACCAAGAGAGTTAAGGCCCTTACAACAATGATAACAAAGATTAATGCTGCTGTTGAATATTATATGAATGAGTTGTCCTGATTATTAACTAGGCTTGTGTTTGACCAAACGACGCAGGTTGAACCACAGCTGTAGAGGAGGCTGGTCTCAATCTAGTACTGGATGTCAAAGTCAAAAGAAGAGGAGGAAGATCCTGCTTTTGGTGAGTTCAAAGGTTAATTTATGAAGGTATGGGTTAGCTTACACATTCAAGTTTACTTTATTTTAAGAAGTTTAAATAAATGTTTATTTCCAATTACCCAATGAAGAACATCTATATTATTGGCAGAATCTCAAATCTTCACATATTTAAGGTGTTACTTATCCATACCACCTCTTTACCACAAGCAGAGAGACCTGACCATTGCTCTGACAGTGGAGAGTCCCTCTACATTAGCAGAACCTGACCAACGACCAGGAGAACAACAAAGCTCTGGCCTCACATCTGTTCAACGTGTGGAAAAGAACTATCCACTCCTATAACTAATGCTACACCAGAGAACACACACAGGAGAGAAAGCCTTACGAGTGTATGGTGTGTGGGAAGGGCTTCTCCCAAGCCGCAAACCTCAAGACGCACCAGAAAGTGCAAGTGGAGAGAAACCGTACCCCTGCTCTGACTGGCGGGAGCAGGTTTACTCACATGGGAGACTTGAAGAGACACCAGTTGTTGCACTCGGGTGAGAAACCTTATAGTGCCCCGAGTGCGGGAAGAGTTTTTCTCAGTTGGCGCACCTGAAATCTCACCAGCAGACACACACAGGGGAGAAACCTTTCCTCTGCGCTCACTGTGAAAAACTTTCCCACTGCTGCCAAGCTGAAGACCACGAGAGATGCACACCGGCGAGAGACCTACTGCTGCTCCTACTGCCCAAGCGTTTTGCTCTATCTGGGACACTGGTGAAGCATGAACGACTTCACACCGGAGAACACCGTACCAATGTGGAGAATGTGTAAGGGATTTGCTCAACTGGTGTCCTTGAAGATACATGCCCAATCAACACACTGGAGTCAACTTCTACAAAGTTTCCATTGTGAGCAGAGCTTCTCCACTTCAACCAAGCTGAAGGAACATCAGAGAATCCACACTGGGAGGAATCTGTACCAATGCACCGAATGTGGGAAGAGTTTCACCATCGAGTCAAAGCTACTGAAACACCAGAGAGATTCACACTGGAGAGAAACCGTACCAGTGCTCCGGGTGTGGAATGAGGTTCTCGCTCTCTGAGAACCTACTGGAGACACCAGCGTAACTCTTCAGGGATCTGTGGTGCTGTGAGCCTAATCAGCTACTGGGAGTGGATTCTACTTCCACAAGATGCTACTGTCTTCCAGAATATACTGGTCAAGGTCGGTGGAAATTATTATCCTATCACCAAACATTTGTCCAAGGGTGCAGTTGTCCTCTCAATAAAGCTAACTTTTTCCTTCATATAGGGCCAATCTTTCACCTTTAATTCTATAGGCCCATATCCCAGACACAGATTAAGACTGCGACTGCATTAGTCTAGTAGTTAGAGCGTTGGCCAGTAACCAAAAGTTTGCTGTGATGAGCAGAAAATGTCGCTTAGATAACCCATTCCTAGCTGTCAAAGGTTTTCTACTGTTACCTTTCTAGGACACACGTTCCCTACAACCCCTCGACAACATTCCGCTGGAAGGCAGCGACGGGAAATTCAAAATAATTTTTTGAAATATGTTAACTTACACATTAAACAAATCCAATACAGAAATGAAAGATAAACATCTTGTTAACCTACCCATGTGTCCTATTAAATGCTTTACAGGAAAACACACATATGATGTTAGATCACCGCCAAGTCCAAAAACAAGCCATTCCCAGCCAAAGATAGAGTCACAAAAAGCAGAAATAGAGATAAAAAATCACTAACCTTGATGACTTCATCAGGTGACACTCATAGGACTTCATGGTACACAATACATATATGTTTTGTTCGATTCAAAATTCTATTCATCAAATTATATATCTTTTTATTAAGATTCACTTGTTCTTAATGCAACCGCTGTGTCAGATTTTTTTTTTTATTACGGAAAAGAAAAATGCAAATCTGAGATGGCGCTAGATAGAAACAAATTTCTCCCCATGTTGGTTGGAGTCAACAGAAATACGAAATTACATCATAAATATTCCCTTACCTTAATCTTCATCAGAATGCACTCCCAGGAATCCTAGTTCCACAAAAATTGTTGTTTTGTTCGATAATGTCCATTTCTTATGTCCAAGAAGCTACTTTTGTTAGCACGTTTAGTACACAATCCAAACGCTTGCGCCAGGTCCAGGCGAAGTCCGACAAAAACTTCAAAAAATTATATTACAGGTCGAATAAACTTGTCAAACTAAGTATAGAATCAATCTTTAGGATGTTGTTATCATAAATATTCAATAACGTTCCAACCGGAGAATTCCTTTGTGTCTTAGAAGTAATGGAACGCAAGTCGATATCATGTGGAATGCGGTGACCGGACCTGGCTCTCTGCCAGACCATGACTCAAACAGCCCCATCCGGCTCAACATCACAGTAGAAGCTTCATTCAACGTTCTACAGACTGTTGACATCTAGTGGAAGCTGTAGGAAGTGCAAACAGATCCATATCCCACTGGGATTTCAATAGGTGAATATAGCATCTGGGACAGAGTAGGAGGCAGTTCACTCTGGGCACGCTATTCATCCAAAGTGAAAAGCTGCCCCCTATCCCTAAAAAGTTAAATAAAGGTAAAATAAAACATTTACAAAAATTGTCCATTGGGAGATTCTCCATTGTACATGCATTTTAGTCATGACTGTGGTGCAGCAGGGCAAGCCTAGATACCAGCTGAGCGCGGTTCCCTTAACGAGGTGTGGCAGCCCTCTAATGGACTCCCTATAGACTTCAAGGTCTGCAGCTCTCACTATGGGGAAAGAGCGTTCTGAAGAGCACGTCACTTGAGGTTTTGGCTAGTCCTGTCCTGCAGCTTGTGGCTAGTCCTGTCCTGCAGCTTTGGCTATCCTGTCCTGCAGCTGTGGTATCCTGTCCTGCAGCTTGTGGCTAGTCCTGTTGACTTGATCTTTTTGTATCCTTAAGTGTACCTTAGAGCTCTGAAGAGCCAGATTTATTAGCCTTTTCTTAATAAAAGCCAGTCTGTTTGCACCATGCTGTCTCCCTGTGAGTCGTCACCTTTGAGTCTCATTGACTATGCCCGACTCCTGAAACAATCTGCCAAATGCGGTGGATTTTCACCACGTTGACGGGTGTCGGGCTCCACAGTGCCAGCATTTCACTAGATTGTGAAGTATAGTCAGTATGTCACATTTAGTCAGGTATGCCATGTTTAGTCAGTTGTCCCATTGTAGTCAGTTTCCACATTTAGTCAGGTATGATCACATTTAGTCAGGTATATCACATGTTAGTCAGTTGATCACATGTTTAGTCAGGTATGATCACAGTTTAGTCAGGTATGATCACATTTATAGTCAGGTATGATCACATTTAGTAGGTATGATCACATTTTAGCAAAGGAAATGCTGCAGTAGCTGTTTTCAAACTATTTCTGCCGTTTTGTTTCTTAACTGGAAAATAAATTGCACAAAGTCCAAGAACTGCGACTCCTAAAGCCTCTCACCTCGTGCTGCACGCTGCCTTGCTGGGGCTGTGCGCACTGAAGAGCTGAGTAAAATATTCATTTTTAGAAGCGCTGCGCACAGGTATAAAAGTTGGTCTAATTTACTTGAAAAGAAAAGTCTACTGAAGTGTAACTTTGTCCTTGTGTTTCTTGGCTTTACATGGTTTTGTTACAAAGCTAGGTTGGTTTTTCAATGTTTTGAGTTTCAACTGCTAGGGAAGAGAAGGTAGCACTTCTACTCGTCAGACTCGATCTCACAAGCACAAACATGACTCGAGTCCGTTACCACGGTAACCACCGCCCTTAAAAGGGGTCTCAAAAAAGTGGTTGAACTAAGTAATAAATGTTGTTTTTGAAACATTACGAAGCATACACATCTGTTTTTTTGTGTTTTGGGTGTCATTTAAGCAGAAATAAATATTTTAGCTGGTAATTTTTTTTGTGGCTGGTGGACCAAAAATTAATTTTAAGGCAATTTGAACTTTTTAATTGTTTTTCTCATCTAAATACATGTTTATTTTCTCACCAGGCTGGGCACAAACCAACAGAGTCCCTGCTTCTGACCAGAGCCAAAGTGAAGCCTCCACTCAAACTGCTGGATGACTGTTAATGTTAAGAGGAGGACCGAACACTTGGACTGAAGATTAAAACTGAAGAACTGGAGGATGAAGAAAAGGCGAGGAAGAGAGGAGGAGGAGAGGAGGGGAAGTTGTTGGGCTGATTAATTCTGATGGAGAAGAAATGGACTGGATCCTTCTCTTCTTGGTAAATTGAGATGAGTTTGAATTATTTAACTTTCCAAAATGCCCGGTTTTCAGAAATCCTGGTTGGAAGATTCCCGGATCAGGAGGGAATAAACAGGAAATCCGGATACCAGCCAGGATTTCAGGAAACCTGGGATTTTCTCTTGACTTGTCTGCTGCTTGTTTAACCCTTCAAAATTTCACACAGGATATAATCCCAGTCAGAGTTCTGACATTGAAGAGAGTCCTCTACATCAGGAGTACCTGAACATCACAGGAGACCACACCGCTAAGAGCTCTCACTGCTGTTCAGTGTGTGGAAAAGACTGCCAAAAATTATCGGCGCTACAAAAACACATGAGAATTCACACAGGAGAGAAGCCTTACCCCTGTACTTTGTGTGGAAACCAATTCCGTGAGAASGGACACCTGAAAGCACATCTGAAAACACACACTGGAGAGAAACCTTACCACTGCCCGACCTGTGGGATGAAGTTCGCCCATTTGGGAGCCATGRAAATACACCTGCTGACACACACTGGAGAGAAACCTTACCCCTGCTCTGTGTGTGGGAAGAGTTTTACCCAATCATCACGTTTGAAGCAACATTTCCGGACGCACACAGGAGAGAAACCTTACTCCTGCTCTGTATGCAGGAAGAATTTTGCAAGACCAGCAGACCTTAAAGTACACCACAGAGATCACACAGGTGAGAAACCTTACAGCTGCGCTGAATGTGGCCAGAGCTTCACCAGTTCCCACAACCTATGGAAACATCAGAAGACCCATCTACCACCTGGACTACCACCACCTGTTGAGTGTGACAACCACAACCAAACACCTGAGATGAATACTAAAAACGAAGGACTAGATGAGGAGGAGGAGGAATTTGGTGTTCTGATCAATTCTGATGGAGAAGAAGTTGGATTGGACTTGGATCCTCCTCGTCTCAATCCTCTGAGTTCTGAGGAAGAGGAGAGTCCGTCAACATCAGGAGAAACTGAACAATACCAGGTGAACCACAATACAGCTCTGAGGTACAGCTGCTCTGTGTGTGGGAAGCAGTTCAACCACAAAGGACATCTGCGAAGACACGAGAGTGTACATTCAGTTGAAAAACCTTATGGTTGCTCAGACTGCGACAAGATGTTCGGTTCCACCATAGCTCTGAATAGACACAAGAAGTTACACAGAGAAGAGAAACCTCACACTTGCACAGTGTGTGGGAAAGGTTTCGTTCAACTGTCACGTTTGAAGGAACACTACCCGACGCACTCGGGAGAGAAACCACACTGCTGCTCTGAGTGTGGGAAGCGCTTCACTACTGCGTCGTACCTCAAAACGCACAGCAAAGTCCACTTGGGGGAGAGTCCTTATACCTGTAACATATGTAGGAGAGATTGCCAGAAGTTGTCCGCATTCAAGTTACACATGAGGATCCACACAGGAGAGAAGCCCTTCAGTTGCTCTGTGTGCGAGAAGCAGTTCACTCAGAAAAGACATCTGCAAGACCACCAGAAAGTACACACGGGAGAGAAACCGTACCCCTGCCCCCACTGTGACAAGCGGTTCAGCTTCTCCTCAGCCTTGAAAAGACACCAGCAGTTACACACAGGAGAAAAACCCCACTGCTGCTTTGTGGTGGAATTGTTTCCTCTCAAGCAGGGCGCCTGAAAGAACACCTACGGACGCACTCGGGAGAGAGACTTTCTCCTGCTCTGTTGCGAGAAAACTTCAGAAAAGCTTCTGAACTCACGATACACAACAGATCTCATACAGGAGAGAGACCGTACAGCTGTGCTGAATGTGGTAAGACCTTCACCAGTTCTATGAAGCTGGGACGACACAAGAAGATCCATCAGACGCAAACACTGAAGAGAATCTGATAAGAGATGTGAAGAGGATTCCATGAGAATGATGATGATGAAGAAGTGGAGGCTGCCTCCGCAGTTAGTGGATGCTAGTAGGGTGAAGAGGAGGAGGAGGAGCCTCTACAGTTAGTGTGATCTAGTAGGGTGAAGAAGAGAGGAGGAGGAGCCTCTACAGTTAGTGGATGCTAGTAGGGTGAAGAGAGAGGAGGAGGAGCCTCTACAGTTAGTGGATGCTAGTAGGGTGAAGAGGGGAGAGGAGGAGCCTCTACAGTTAGTGGATGCTAGTAGGTGAAGAGGAGAGGAGGAGCCTCACAGTTAGTGGATGCTAGTAGGGTGGATAATCGTGATGATTGAGAGGGCCGCCTGATGACCGTTGGTCTCCTAAGAGGTGCGGTTTAGACTGGGAGATGAACAATGATGACTTCATAATGTAAAAATATATCTGCACACTGATGCATGTTCCAAGAATTGTATTATTTTAAGTGAGCAATGTTTTGGTGAAAGGTTAATGGTTTCAAGATTAAGCCAATTTGTATCAAATACATTTAAACTATTAAAAAAAAGCATGAAAAGGTAAAGACAGCAGACTGAACGTATAAAAGCGGATAAACAACATACTAATACACAATCAGTCAATCCAACGTAAGAAATGACATGAGCAAACTAGCTGGTGGTATCTATAAACATTTTAATAAAGTGATCAATGTCTTTTTCTATTTATTAAGGTTAATTCATGTGATATATGCTAATTATGCAACAATCCAAATAGTAGGTTTGTAGTCCATAGAATAGCTCTTCTTCCCTGTTCTTAACACTTACAAAACTTGTCTTTTAATATCAATGTTATCATCTTAGTAAACGATGTTATTTAGAAAGTCGAGATTGTTCAGAGTAGGATATTGCTGAAAGAAGTGTGTGTGTTTGGACAATCATTAGAATGAGGTGTTTGTGGATATTGATATGGATTGTATGTCATAATCATGTTACGTGATGTCATAACTGTACGATGTTACATGAGTAGCATACAATCATGTTATGAACAATGGAAATAAAAGTAAAGATAGTGAATGTGCTAGTCCTTTCATTGTCCAGAGTGCACGTGTTGTCATACAATATAATCCATATTACAACACTCTCAACATATGTGGTTTCTGCTTTTAGTGGAGAGGATCTAGCCTGGTTACAACCATCCCAGAAGTCTCGTGAGCTTGCATTCTGATTCGCTACAGAGGTAATCAGTCTGAATGCCATGTGCAGGTGGCGTGTCCTGCGTCATGCTTCCGGGTCCTGTCCTCACCTAACCTTTTTTTGAATGGGCTTTGACAATTCTATCATCAAATTTGTAAAGATTATACTTGGTGGTATATTGGCCATATACCACACCCCCTCGGGCCTTATTGCTTTAATATACCAGGCTGTCAGCCAATCTGCATTCAGATATAATTCTTGTTTGTGGATGAATGAACTTCTCCAGATGCATTTGATGATGTTTTTATATATAGAAACCATTCAAAACTCCTACGAAAGTGAATAGACTACAAGGCTACTTCCTGGAAACGACAGATCACTTTCATACCGTAACACAAGGCGAGCATTGGAAGGGTGAGAAGGGGGGGGGTGAGTGGGGTCAGAAGGGATAGGATCCCGTGTTGACGAGTGGGAGAATATGGCAGTAACAGATGAGGAAGCGGAGAACGTTGGCTAAAGCGTTTCTCCTCTGTCAGAAGGAGAGGGAGAACGAGAGGGGAGCACCCTACTTATGGCAGAGATGAGAGGGCAATAGGCAAGGATGGGTTTATTTTTGTGTACCTTTATTTTGACAGGGAGTCAAAGTGAGACCAAGGTTCTTTCCAGATGGGAAAATAGGCACCACAATACACTCAACTATCTTACAACTAATTTATCATAAAATACCCAAAGTGTGTGAACAATTTGCACATAGAATAATATATGTGGAAGAATTGTCTGGGAGACCTGAGTGCATTCGTGAGAGAGACCCCCACACAACCAGTCTGGAGAAGACTCCTCCAGGCATATCGACCCGCCCACAAACCATTCTGGAGAGAGAACCCCCAACACAACCCCCAACACACCATCTGGAGAGAGAACCCCCACAAAGCCATTCTGGAGAGAGACCCCACACAACGCATGCTGGAGAGAGACCCACACACCCATCTCTGGAGAAGAGACCCCACAGCACCATGTCTGGAGAGAGACCCCCCACACAACCATTCTGGAGAAGAGACACCCACACATTACCATTCTTGGAGAGAGACCCCCACACGTGATACCATTCTGGAGAGAGACCCCACCAAGCCATTCTGGAGAGAAACCCCCACACAACCATTCTGGGAAAGAGACCCCCACACACCCTTCTGGAGAGAGACCCCCACACAACCCCACAGACCATTCTGGAGAGAGACCGGCCCACACAACCATTCCTGTAGAGAGACCCCCACACAACCATTCTGGAGAGCGACGCCCACACCAACCATTAACTGGAAGAGAGACCCCCCATCACAACCATTCTGGAGAGAGACCCCACACAACAATGTCGGAGAGAGACCTCCCACACAACATTCTGGAGAGAGACCCCCACACACATTCTGGAGAGAGACCGCCCAACAGTCGAACCATTCTGGGGAGAGACCGCCCACACAACCATTCTGGAGAGAGACCCACACAACAAACCCCCACACAAGCATTCTGGAGAGAGACCCCACCACAACCATGTTCTGTAGAGAGACCGGCACCACAACAACCATTCACTGGAGAGAGACGGCCCCACAACCCCCTTCCTTCTGTCATCAATGTAAACTCAAAAACAATCATTTATCTCACAGATTTAGATGCTTTTTTACTGACAGACACAAGTCAATAATCAGCTAGGCTGTTTGCCAACG
Organism: Salvelinus sp. IW2-2015; assembly: GCF_002910315.2. NCBI lineage: Eukaryota > Metazoa > Chordata > Actinopteri > Salmoniformes > Salmonidae > Salvelinus > Salvelinus sp. IW2-2015. The sequence continues at coordinate 25,782,854 of NC_036854.1, read as the reverse complement.
CGACTGCCCAAACTGCTGGCTTCCTCCAATAGGTTATACTCCTATACAGCGCGCTCTCTCTGGTAAGACCGCTCCTGTGGCTGAGTCAAGCTCTCTGGTAATGACCCTCTGTGGCTGAGTCAGGCTCTCTGGTAATGACCCTCTGTGGCTGAGTCAGGCTCTCTGGTAATGACCCTCTGTGGCTGAGTCAAGCTCTTTGGTAATGACCCTCTGTGGCTGCGTCATGCTCTCTGGTAATGACCCTCTGTGGCTGAGTCAAGCTCTTTGGTAATGACCCTCTGTGGCTAAGTCAAACTCTCTGGTAATATATTTTGAATGATTTTATTTAGACAGGAGGAGTAATTATAATATTTTAACAAAATATACATTTACTTTAGGGGAAGCCAGAATCCAATGTACCTATCTATTTAGCAAATGGCTGAAACTAGAGATCTGTAAATAATGACGAGATGCTCATGTCTCCGTGCTAACATTGTGAATCGTCGTCCCAAATGCGGGAACGCGGGCGACAAGTTTAGGTCTGCATATTGTAACGACTCTGGGTTTATACGAGTGGAAATTGACTCTGCCGCGCTATCGACTGCGGCACAGTCGATAGCGCGCCGGACCTCGGGCTAGAAGGTCGAGGGTTCGAGACCTGCTCCGTGCTGTTACATTACATAGAAACGCATTGGGCTTATTCAGGACAGATTTTGGCGGGTGAGTCCTCTCTCTTCGCCTCTTCCTCTCTGCTGAAACTAGCCAGCGAAACAGCGCCCCTCTGTGTTACTATATGTAGCCCATGTATTTGATGCTGTCTGGACAGAAAAGGTATGACATGCCACACTACTGTCCAGACAGCATCAAATACAGGTCTATTTCTATGGGCACAAGCACACCGTTCATGACACACACCGTTCACACGCCTCTTGTTGGTGGAGAGGATTTTGCAGGTTTAAAGTGTATTTCCTGCATATTCTGATAAATGATAAAATATGCTGTTTTAAAGCAAATTTTCTTGCAATTGTATACATTTACCATGTCTGTCTAATATGTATTAATTGGAGTGACAAAAAAATTACAACAATATCTATGTGCTAAAAACTAACTATCCCATGCTGACACGGTCTAGTTGACCCGGACATTTCTGACCCGTTATTAGTATCTCTCTAAGGTCTGTAATGACTGACCAGTTATGAGTATCTCTCTAAGGTATATAATGACTGACCAGTTATTAGTATCTCTCTAAGGTATGTAATGACTGACCAGTTATTAGTATCTCTCTAAGGTGTAGACTGACCAGTTATTAAGTTACTCTCTTACAGGGTTGTAAATGACTGACCAAGTTAATTATTAGTAAATCTCTCTCTAAGGGTCTTTTAATGACTGACCAGGGTTTAGTATCTCTCTAAGGTCTGTAATGACTGACCAGTTATTAGTATCTCTCTAAGGTATGTAATGACTGACCAGTTATTAGTATCTCTCTAAGGTATGTAATGACTAACATGACAAGAGGAACTGACGATGAACTACCCAATTTCTACATTGCACCTTGTGCATTCTACTATTACAATTTTCAAGAGTACATTTAAAAGCCGGACTGAGTTCCTTAAAACCACTGGGTTAGATAATGAGTCAGACTCTATTACTGTGTAACTGAAGAACAGTCAGCGTTCTGCCTCCACTTACTATGTTGAACAGAATCCCAGTCAACTTCTTCTCCATCAGAATTAATCAGCCCTCCAACTTCCTCTGCATTATCCGTCGCCCCTTCTCCATCCTCCTCCACCTCGTCCTTCTCCTCTTCGACTTTGGCCTTCAGCCCCAGTGTTTGACAGAGGTCCTGTAGGTTATCAGATACCATCTCCTGCCCCTGTGGTGTGTTCTGCTCCTCACAGTGGATGGGTTTCTCTGCTTCTGTTGTGTGTGACCGCCGGTGCAAGTTCAAACGTCCTTTTGTAGCAAAATTCTTCCCACAGTCGGGGCAGGYYTATGGCTTCTTTCCTGTGTGGATTCTCACGTGCATCTGTAGAGATGATGAKGTTTTGAAATGTTTCCCACATTCTGAGCAGCAGGGAGACGACGTCTTAGTTGTGTGATTCTCCTGGTGTTGTTCAGGTTCTGCTGCTGATGCAGAGAGACTCTCCTCAACTTTTTTGCKGTGTGATTGCTGGTGTATTTCTTTCAAACTTAGCGAGTCCGGTTTCTCTCCTGTGTGTTGCAGCTGGTGTCTTTTCAAAGATGTACAGAAGGTAAACCTCTTGTCACACTCGGAGCAGGCGTAAGGCTTCTCTCCAGTGTGCAGTTTCTGGTGTTGTTTAAGATATGCTTTCTGAGTGAAGCCCTTCCTACAGATGGAACAGGAGAAAGGCTTCTCTCCTGTGTGGGAGAGCTGGTGGGCAGTCAGGTTGGCTTTCTGGGTGAAGCACTTGCCACAGACAGAGCAGGAGAAAGGTTTCTCACCAGTGTGCACTAGCATGTGTTGGTTCAAATTTCCCTTTTGGTTGAAGCTCTTCTCACACACGGAACATTTGTAAGACTTCTCCCCGGTGTGTTTCAGCTCATGTGATTTCAAGGTGTGTAGATAAGTATAACTCTTCCCACACACGGAGCAGGAGTGAGGCTTTTCTCCCGTGTGTGTCAGCAGGTGTCTGCGTAGTTTGTAAGCACTAGAGAACTCTCTTCCACACTCCAGGCAGCAGTTCTTTGCCTGTTCAGGATCTCCCGATATAGAGGGACTGCCCTCCCCACTAGAACAGTGGAACCGCTGGTGTGTCTTCAGATGTTCCTCCCGAGTGAAACTCTTCCCACAGTCAGAACAGAAGCAGGGCCTCTCTCCTGTGTGAGTCAGAAGGTGTCGTTGTAGTTTAGATGGACATGGGAACTCCTTCCCACAGTCCAGGCAGCTGTAGCTCCTCCTGGGTTTGGGACTGGTCTTCTTCTCTCCTGTGTGTGTTGTGTTYCGATGTTTTCTTAGATAATGCTGTGTAGGGAACTCCTCTCCACACTCTCTGCAACTGTGTGTGTTCTTGGCTGTGTGATTGTCCTCCTGTTGTTCAGGTTCTCCTGAGGTAGAACTTGCCCCCTCACTGTCAGAGTGACGGCTGGAACTCTCTCCTGTCTCTCCTGTGGGGATATAGGAAAGAGTCCGATCAGGATTGCTTGAGTGGAAACCAAAGGTGTGTATTCATTAGTGTACACCGTAGCAAATGAAAACAAGTGTTTCTTATAGTCCCTTTCCCTGTTTCGGCCATTAGCTTCCTAGTGAATACACCCCAGATTGTGTAAGTGTTGCACTGTTTTGTTAACACTGTACCTAAACAACACCGTCAGATGGTTTAAACATTCAGTCTGCCTCAGCCTCCACCTACTAAAGTTAATGGAAATCTCTCAACCGACTTACCTCTCAATCTTAGAAAGTCACTGAAGTAGTCAAGGCTCCTAGGAACCATCTCTGGACCGCCTGTGCTCTGGTCACCATGGATACAGTCAGGAACCAGTAGATTTGACTGGTTTGGCTGGGGTTCATCTAAATCCTGATTGAAAAGTACAGTCAGAGATAGGCCTAGAAGATAACGTCACGTCATTGGCTTTGGTCTTAATAACGAARTGACTTGATAAAATAGTCCTTACTACTTGACAAATGTATACCCAACTTCTACAAATGACAAGCTAACCTTGAATAAGACAATGACAATGGAGTTGACTAAAGCAGAGCCATGTATTTACATAACTAGCTAACCAGCTATATCTATACCTGCTGTATCTATGGCTTTGGGCTCAAGCAAAACAGGTTTTAGTTTCAGGGCAACTAGCTAGCTATAGCTCACTTCTCACCTCATACATTGTGTGAGCTGAAGCAACAACAACAAAAAAWTGCSGAGAAAATGTTGTTCTCCGGCTGTAGCAAGCAATCAGTTCAAATGTTGCTTTGCTATGAAAAATCACAGCTATTTCGCAAAAATAGATAGCAGGCTAAGTTAGCATAGCATACTGAGCTAGCTAACGGTACTTAGCTAGCTAATAATGTTAGCTTAAGTTGTCGTTTGTAACTTCACGTCTGTCTGGTTTAATAGTTCCATATCTACGTTATCACAGGATGGAAATAGTCTACGCCAAGTATATTGAAGATATATTTGTAAATAACTCTAGCTACAATGCTTTTGAGTACGGTTTATCTAAGCAGACTAGCTATGTTGACAGAACCGCCTAGAACTACTTCCGGGGCAGCAGCTAACCCGGAAAAAAGTTGATGCCATCACTGGACGCCATTCCACATAGTTTTGATATGGCCATTCTTTGATTGCATTWACCGCGAGGGGAGAATGGGAAAATGTTTAAATAAATCTGGTCAGTAAAACATTAGGTATTGGCTTTGTCCAAACGGTGTAGTTAGCTAGTCGTTACCGTTGCATAACTGTTYCGTTTCCTGCTCATCATCAGACAGCTACATTTTTACCTTGGTACTGTTGGCTAGCTAATAGCTCCTGCTAACTAATTTGATGCTCTGCTCATACAGAGTCGATGTAGGAGTAAAACGACGATTGTTTTCTATTTGGTAAGTAAAGGCAGAGCGACTACATATAATCAATGAGTTACTGTTGTACCTAATGTTCCTGTTACATTAGTTTACGTTAGTCAAAATACAAGCCCTCATCGTGGGAACCTTGACATTTCATATATCTTACAAAAATATTTTTTATTATCATTAATATTTTTTTAATTATATTGTTCTATTAAGTAAAAAATAAAATAGTGACAGTAAATTAAAAGTAAACATTTCACGGACTTGACAAATATAAAATGTCACTATACATATTGCACGCCTGTATAAACTGTTTTTGTCTTACACCATATCGTCCTATTTACACAGGTGACCTCACAAGGGATTCCACTGTTCTGGTGACAGGAAGAAGATCGGACCCTGAAATAACTTGTCTTTGACAGAGACTCATAATGCAGCACTTCCTGAAGCTCCCGGTGTGGCAGGAGATATAGGAGACCTGTGAATACACAGGAGAGAGACACACCTCACACTAGTGACAACTCAATTCAATAGAAAGTTATTTTAATTTTATTTTTTACAACAACAAAAAACATTCTAAATACTGGGACAAAATGAGTTCTGAGAAGGAAACGTTGATGGATGAAATCGAAAAGAGTTTATGGAATTTAACTGAGGACAATTTACGCGACCTGTGTGAACGTTGTGGAATGGATGGCTCTGAAATTAAAGGTATGAATCATCGCTTATTAAGGCGTAAAGTCATGGAGGAAATGTGGGACAATACGGAGTCAATGAAATCAGAGGAGCAGGGAATGTCTTGGTTAGTCCAACTGAAAGACGACATCAGGAGGATACAGGAGGATGGTAGCAGTGCACTCATGAGTCCCAGCCAATCCGATGACGTAGACTGCAACGAAGAACACAACAAGGGGGACAGGGATTGTTTGCCTAGCAACGGACTGACAGCGGAGCCCTTGCATCCCAGCCAATGTGATGATGATGCTGTAGACTGCGATGAAGAATGGAATGAAGAGGGAGGAGCTGGGTTGCTTAGCAACACACCAGACCAGAGTAAATTAAAGAGGCACATCAGATCGCACACTGTTAAACAACACACWGTGAATCCCTCAGTGAAACCTCACCACTGCTCGGATTGTGGGAAGCAATTCATTGTAAAATCAAGCCTTAAACATCACCGGCTAGTTTTTCACACAGAACACCCTCARCGTTGTGGTCAATGTAAGAAGAGCTTCATAACTGCAGAAAGGCTGGAATCGCACATTAAGACACGACACCCGCCWAGTGATCCTCTGAAGAACCCACATGTGTGCTCTAAATGCGGTAGGGCATTCCCTGTGGCTGCCAGTCTTAYGAGACACCTGAGAACGCATACGGGGGAGAAACCGTACYTCTGCCCCAAATGTGGAAAGGACTACAGTGACTGTGGAAACTTGAGGAAACACATGAGAAGAACTCACCCAGTAGAGGAGATGGTTGTGGAGKGTTTCGCCACTCAGAGGAGCARCCCTACAGGAAATGTGGAGGAAATGCAGGACAATACGGATTCAATTAAATCGGAGGAGCAGGGAACATCTTGTTCACTCCAACTGAAAGAGGACCTCAAAGGGATACAGGAGGATGGTAGCGTTGTACCCATGAGTCCCGGCCAAGCCTATGATGATGGTGCTGACGACGATGATGATGATGATGATGATGATGATGATGATGATGATGATGATGATGCTGTAGACTGCAACGTTAAGGACAGGGATTGGTTGCCTAGCAACGGACTGAAGGCGGAGCCCATGAGTCCCAGCCAATCCGATGACGCTGTAGACTGGGACGAGGAGGACAGGGATTGGATGGCTAGCGATGGGCTGGAGGTGGAGTCGTCTCCAGAGAGGCACACACCAGAGCAGAGAGTGAGAGGGGTGAGTACTTAAATTCACAGGGTCAAACAGGGGTCGCATTCGCTTTTAGAAATCAGCATTTTTTTTAAACACAGACCATAAAGTGTTTTAAAGCATTTCCCCTGCGTTTTTATCTTGAAAGTCAACCGTTTTTTTGCTTCAATAGAGTGATCAACAGACATGCAACTACAGTTTTAATTCACGTGCATTTCATCAGATGACAACAGACGCTATTTGGCTCGCAGCCACACAAGTAAATGAGCTTACAATAAAAAAACAAGGTATATTTTACCAAAACGATGCACGGCCATCATATTTATAATGTTTATCATAGAAAGAATGGAGCCAGATACATTTCCTGATGTTTTGCTTTGAAGTTAATCTTTAAGCATTGTAACTGAACTAAAGCACACAGCAGTCAGAGTGGTGGAATGTAATAGGTCAAGACGAGAGCGAAGATATTTCATCCGATTGCAGAAGTGCAACTGAAGCACAAAAATGTGTCCTTTTTTAAATTCATGATTTGGAGTGAAACCTACTGAAGTTTTACAAAAACGCAACAAGATATTTTTTTCTGCGTTTTATCTTTCCTTTTATGCGTGAAGAACTGCGTTGATGCGACCTCTGCTTGAAGTGCGTTTCTCTTTCCTTGATCCCTCTCATCATTGATTCCTGGACCTCCTTCTATAAATGCATTGGGGGAGAAGGTTCTTGGTTCTTTCCCTCCAATGTATTTTAAGAAGGATGCCGAGTAATCGAAAGATGATGAGAGGAATCWAGGAAAGACTTCTGATTTTCTCTGCAAAGATTTTAAAATGACTTGACCGGTAGGAAAGTGTTTCCTCATTCATTCCATCTCTATTTTTATGATTTTCTAGGACAAACCGCCCCCGCCCCGCTTTGCCCTCCCAGAGTCCCCGGGGCGTGCCTCTCCCGGTAGCGCCTTATTGTGCGGTCTGAAGAGGGTGTCTGTGCAGCTAGTCGACTGCAGGAAGACACCTGGGCAGAGTGGCCATATAATACACAAGACAACACAGACAGGAGAGAAACCCCACAGCTCGTCTAATGCTGAACAACACAAAACCCTCTCAGGAGACAGACCTAGCTCCCATATCTGTGATCACTGTGAGAAGAATTTTGGCACTGCTACAAATCTGAAAACACACTTACTTTATCTGTCTGGAGAGAAACCACACATCTGCTCTGAATGCGGAAAGAGTTTCACACAGGCCGGCTGTCTTAAGAGACACCTGAGAACGCATACTGGGGAAAAACCGTACGTCTGTCCTCGTTGTGGGAAGGCTTGTACTGATTCTGGAAACTTAAAGAGACACATCAGAAAAACTCACCCAGGAGAAGAGGTCTTTGTGAAGAGACTTGCCTATCAGAAGAGCGTTCGTAATGCTAAAGAACGCAAACAAACCTACTGCGGAGATGGCTCCCATATCTGTGATCACTGTGGTAAGAATTTTGCCACAGCAGGAAGTCTAAAACTACACATACAGAACCTGCAGAGAAGGAGAGAGAACTTGACTGCAGACAAAGCTCATGTGTGCTCTGAATGTGGAAAGGGCTTCCATCAGGCAGGAAGTCTTAAGAGACACCTGAGAACTCATACTGGGGAGAAACCATACATTTGCCATCATTGTGGGAAGGCTTGCAGTGATTCTGGAAACTTACAGAAACACATCAAAAGTCACATGGGTAAACAACACACAGTGAAACCTTACCTCTGCTCTGAATGTGGGAAGCAATTKATTGGAAAACAAAGCCTTGAACATCACCGGGAGGTTTTTCACACAGAWCACCCTCACCGCTGTGGTCAATGTAAGAAGAGRTTCATAACTGCAGAAAGACTGGAATCACACATAAAAACACGACACCCGCCAAGTGATCCTGTGAAGAATCCACATGTGTGCTRMGAATGRGYAAGGGGATTCCCTGTGGCCGCCAGTCTTAAAAGACACCTGAGAATCCATACTGGGGAGAAACCGTACTCKTGCCCTCAGTGTGGAAACAGTTACAATGATCGTGGAAATTTAAAGAAACACATCAGAACTCACACAGAAGAAAAACCTTACCACTGCTCYGTGTGCGGGATGAAGTTTCGTCATACAAAAACGTTACAACGGCATCACCAGGAGAACCACAAGGGGGAGACACTGGGTCCCATCCACAGGCACCAAGACCCTCTTCCATGCCCCCACTGCGGGGAGGAGTTCTCATCCAAGGCTCTTCTAAYGGATCATCTACGGACCCACCCTACCCGGGTCCACTGCTCCCGATGCGACAAGACCTTCTCCACTAAAAYTAACTTACTGGTTCATCAGAGGATACACACTGGAGAGAAGCCTTACCTTTGCCCTCAGTGTGGGAAGAGTTTTTCTCTGGCAGGGAGTTTAAAACTTCATCTCCGGATTCATGCGGGTGAGAAACCTTACTGCTGTACTTACTGTGACAAGAGATTCACAAGTAAGAGCCACTGCAATCTTCATCTGCGAATCCACACTGGAGAGAAGCCGTACCAATGCCCTGACTGCGGGAGGTGTTTCGCTGACGGMAATGTCCTGAAAAACCACCGGCGGACCCACACAGGAGAGAAACCGTTCCAGTGCCGCTTGTGTGATAAAGCRTTCGCCCAGTTGAGCAGRCTGAAGAAACATCAGGAGACACACAGGCAAACTCRGCCTGTCTCTGTCCCAAGACTCCCTAATCCCTACCTACCACACAATCAGCATGTCCCTTATCCCTACCCATCACAGACTCAATGGTAACCTTGTTTACACCTGACCAAGTTGTCCGGTGTCCTGTTACCTGGTAACCTGACAGGTTGGTAACCTGTCTGTTACCTGGTAACCTGTCTGTTACCTGGTAACCTGTCTGTTACCTGGTAACCTGTCTCTTACCTGTCCCAGATAGGAAGGATGCATTTCTAACGTATTGGGACAGGAACCTAGACTCAGTCTGTCCCAAAAACCCAACCTACCATGCACTCAGTGAATGGTAACATGCTTAAACCTGTCCCTTGTAGATAACTAGATGTAAATTAATGGAAGGATCCATTTTCTTTAAAAAAATATAAAAAATGATTTTATTGAGACAGGTTTGCAGTCGTTGAGGATTGATATACTGTGTATAGAGCTTGGAATAGATTGTTATTTTGTTCATCTGTCTCAAAATAATTATTTGTCTCAAAGTTCATATTTTAGCTACAGAGTTTTTGTATTCACAGTTGATATTTGGATATGTTGTRCATTTTAAAAGGTGTTTAAAATTCATYGCCGAACCTCAACTGGTGGAAATAAAATGGTGACAATGATATGTTGTTGGAGTAATTATTTATCTAATTCTTTGAGTAAGAAMTTGTATGCATAAATAWGGGTCCTAGGCAGGGGTCGAAGTAAGCCGGTACGCTCTGGTCCCGCGTGCCGGGAAAATAAATAGTGGGGGTACACCSTACCGGTAAAATGTGAACCMATCACAATCATTTCTAGGAAATGRCAAGAAAACTAGAGAAAATTACACCATTATTTAACAATARRGCATGTCAGCTGCATGAAAATGAGTGATTTGACTTGAAAACTGGCAGTAAACCCTCAAAATTGCATTGTAATTCCACGAGAACACTAAAATGCATTGTAATTCCGCGAGAACACTAAAATGCATTGTAATTCCGCGAGAACACTAAAATGCATTGTAATTCCGCGAGAACAACTAAACCCTCATTGTAATTCCGCGAGAACACTAAACCCTCATTGTAATTCCGTGAGAACACTAAAATGCATTGTAATTCCGCGAGAACACTAAAATGCATTGTAATTCCGCGAGAACACTAAACACTCATTGTAATTCCGCGAGAACACTAAAACGTTGCCAAAGCGGCATGTACAGCAGTGGATGCATCAATTCAGGCTACAAGTGTCCTGGGCTCAATACAGTAACTCTTTATATTCTTCACATTGTGGGTCCACTGTTTGGATGCTGGAATTATTTTGTGAAAATCATAATTTATTTGTCACTGTGTGCGAATACAACTTGACAGGGAAATGCTTAATTACGAACCTTTCCAACGATGCAGAGTTTAAAAATAATAATATAAAATAGTAACTAACACAAGGAAAAATAAAATAAATTAGAATGAAGCTACAGTTTAAACAGGCAGTACTAGATCAATGTGGAGCTATATACAGGAAGTACCAGATCAATGTGGAGCTACTATACAGGGAGTACCAGATCAATGTGGAGCTATATTACAGGGAGTACCAGATCAATGTGGAGCTATATACAGGGAGTACCAGATCAATGTGGAGCTATATACAGGAAGTACCAGATCAATGTGGAGCTATATACAGGGAGTACCAGTACCAGATCAATGTGGAGCTATATACAGGGAGTACCAGTACCAGATCAATGTGGAGCTATATACAGGGAGTACCAGATCAATGTAGAGCTACATACAGGGAGTACCAGATCAATGTGGAGCTATATACAGGAGTACCAGTATAGATCAATGTGGAGCTATATAGATGGGACAGGGAGTACCAGTACCAGATCAATGTGGAGCTATATACAGGGAGTACCAGTACCAGATCATGTGGAGCTATATACAGGGAGTACCAGTACCAGATCAATGTGGAGCTATATACAGGGAGTACCAGTACCAGATCAATGTGGAGCTATATACAGGGAGTACCAGATCAACGTGGAGCTAATACAGGAGTACCAGTACAGATCAATGTGGAGCTATATACAGGAGTACCAGTACCAGATCAATGTGGAGCTATATACAGGGAGTACCAGATCAACGTGAGCTATATACAGGAGAGACCAGTACCAGATCATTGTGGAGCTATATACAGGGATACCAAGTAACAGAATCAATGTGGAGCTATATACAGGAAGTACCATGTCAGATCAATGTGGAGCTATATACAGGAAGTACCAGTACCAGATCAATGTGGAGCTATATACAGGGAGTACCAGTACCAGATCAATGTGGAGCTATATACAGGGAGTCAGTACCAGATCAATGTGGAGCTATATACAGGGAGTACCAGATCACGTGGAGCTATATACAGGAAGTACCGGTACCAGATCAAGTGTGAGCTATATACAGGGAGTACCAGTACCAGATCAATGTGGAGCTATATACAGGGAGTACCAGTACCAGATCAACGTGGAGCTATATACAGGGAGTACCAGTCCAGATCATTGTGGAGCTATATACAGGGAGTACCAGTACCAGATCATTGTGGAGCTATATACAGGGAGTACAGTACCAGATCAATGTGGAGCTATATACAGGGAGTACAGTACCAGATCATGTGGAGCCTATACAGGAGATACCAGATCAATGTGGAGCTATATACAGGAGTACCAGTACCAGATCATTGGGAGCTATATACAGGGATACCAGTACCAGATCAATGTGGAGCTATATACAGGGAGTACCAGTACAGATCAATGTGGAGCTATATACAGGAAGTACTAGATCAATGTGGAGCTATATACAGGAAGTACCAGATCAATGAGGAGCCGTATACAGGGAGTACCAGATCAATGTACTGCTATATACAGGGAGAACAGTACCAGATCAATGTGGAGTACTATATACAGGGAATAACAGATCAATGTGGAGCTATATACAGGAGTACCAGTACCAGATCAATGAGGAGCCGTATACAGGGAGTACCAGTACCAGATCAATGAGGAGCCGTATACAGGGAGTACCAGATCAATGTGGAGCTATATACAGGGAGTATCAATACCAGATCAATGTGGAGATATATACAGGAAGTACCAGTACCAGATTAATGTACTGCTATATACAGGGAGTACCAGTAACAGATTAATGTGGAGCTATATACGGGAGTACCAGTACCAGATCAATGTGGAGCTATATACAGGGAGTACCAGTAACAGATCAATGTGGAGCTATATACAGGAGTACATACCAGATCAATGGGAGTATATACAGGAAGTACCAGTACCAGATCAATGTGCAGCTATATACAGGAAGTACCAAACCAGATCAATGTGCAGCTATATACAGGAAGTACAGTACCAGATCAATGTGCAGCTATATACAGGAGAGTAACAGTATCAGATCAAAGTACCATACCGGATCAATGTGGAGCTATATACAGGGAGTATCAATACCAGATCAATGTGGAGATATATACAGGAAGTACCAGTACCAGATCAATGTGCAGCTATATACAGGAGTACCAGTACCAGATCAATGTGCAGCTATATACAGGAATACCAGTACCAGATCAATGTGCAGCTATATACAGGAAGTACCAGTATCAGATCAAAGTACCAGTACCGGATCAATGTGGAGCTATATAACAGGGAGTACCAGTATCAATGGGGGACCTATAACAGAAAGTACCAGTAGTCGAGATGCAATGAATGCAGCTATATTACCTGAGGTAGAGTCCAGTAAGATCAATGTGCAAGCATATATGACAAGGAAGTACCAGTACCAG
>NC_036854.1:25751199-25757194 GCF_002910315.2 Salvelinus sp. IW2-2015 | reverse complement strand
TTCAACAGGATCCATACCTCTACCTATTTCATGTCAAACTGATCTATTATTTAACAACAGTCAATCTTACCTATCTATGTCCAATTATCTGATCTATATTTACAGGGACCATCCTCTACCGTATCTTGTTACATACTGATTCTATAGTTACCAGGTCATCCTACTACCTACTATGTCCATACTGATCTTAGTTCATCAGTCCATCTCTACCTATCTATGTCCACACTAATCTAAGTTTACAACAGTCCATCTCCTACCTATCTATGTGTCACTGATCGAGTATAGTTAGCAGCAGGCGTCTCCGATCTCTACCTATCTATGTTCACTCTGATCTGTAAGTAAGCAACAGTCCAATCGGTCTACCTTACTTTCAAATGACATTCTATGTTTAAACTAGTTTCCTCCTTTATTTTGGTATCATTGTCTGAGAAATGCAATCAGTACAGCTCTGGCTTGTGTGTGTGTTTTTGTTGGGAGTGCATGTCCGATGTTCTTGTTACCTATTATGTCAGCACTGTCCTTGGTTATGCATGTAGTGAGGGTCCTTCTCTAACCTATCTATGTCATACGGATCCTATAGTACATTTTTTGATCTCGTATTCCTATCTATTGTCTAATGTTGTGTTGTTGAATGCGTCTACTCGTAGTCCTATCTACAGGCTGGTTTTCTGATAGTGTTCTATTCATCGTCTACCTAATCTGTGTCTGTATCTATTCTTATGGTGTAATGGTGTACAGTTATCGTAGCATGTGCAAAAGCTGTATCTTTATGTTCAACAGGTCCATCTCTACTATCGTATGGCATATGATCTATTGTCTACAAGAGTACATTTCTATGTTGTATAGTGCGGGGTATGTCTAGCTGATCGGGTTGGTTCAACTGTGTCTCTGAGTGTCGTTTCGTGGGTGTTGATTTGTCGTGTGTTTGTATTAGCAAACAAGTCTCCATCGCTCTACCCTATCTATGTAGGTAGTGCTGTCTGTAGTGTGTGACATTATCAGGCGCGGGTCTTCTCTACCTATCTATGTTCAGACGTGTAGTCGGATAGGTTGCAGACAGGTCGCATCTCTACCTATCTATGTCAACTGATCTATGTCAAGCAGCTCCACTATCATGTGTACTGATCTATTGGTGTAGCAACGTCATCGGTCGTATCTATGTCAAAGCTGATCCTGTAGGTTACATCAGGGTCATCTCTATCGCTTAGTCTTATGTCGAAACGATCTTTTACAACAGGTCCATCAGTCTAGGCCTTATCGTATGGTCAATGTCTATAGTTAAGCAAGGAGTCCGGATCTACTACCTATCTATGTCACAACTGATCTATAGTTACAACAGGTCCATCTCTACCTATCTATGTCAACTGATCTATAGTTACAACAGGTCCATTCTCTTACCTATCTATGTCATACTGATCTATAGTTAGCAGGTCCATCCCTACCTATCTATGTCAATTGATCTTAGTTACAACAGGTCCATCTCTACCTATCTATTGTCAACTGGTATCGTATAATGGTTGTTAGCGTATACAAGGTCCTCTCTACCTATCTATGTCATACTGATCTATAGTGTCGGTCCATCTACCTATCTATGTCAAACTGACTCTGTAGTTACAACAGGTTCTCTACCTATCTATGTCAAACTGATCTGTAGCAAGAGGTAATCTATCTCTAACCTATCTCTGTCTATACTGATCTGTATGTACAACAGGTCCATCTCTACCTATCTTATGTCATACTAGATCTAGTAGTTACAACAAGGTCATCTCTACCTATCTATGTCATACTGATCTGTAGTTACAACAGGTCCATCTCTACCTATCTATGTCATACTGATCTGTGTTCAGCAGGTCCTCTACCTCCATCTATGTCACACTGATCTATATACAAACAGGTCCATATCTACCTATCTATGTCATTACTGATCTATAGTTACAGGTAAATCTCTACTATCTATGTCAAACTGATCTGTGTGTACAACAGGTCCATCTCTACCTATCTATGTCATACTGATCTATAGTTACAGGTACATCTCTACCATCTATGTCATACTGATCTGTAGTTACAACAGGTCCATCTCTACCGTATCTATGTCAACTGAATTCGGTTTGTAGGCAAGAGTGTCCATCTCCTTCCTATACTATGTCATACTGATCTGGTATGTGTACAAGGTCATCTCTACCTATCTATGTCAAACTGATCTTAGTGTTACAACAGGTCCCATCTCTACCTATTCTATGTCGAAAACTTGATCTATAGTTACAACAAGTCATTCTCCTATCTATGGCATACTGATCTATAGTTTACACAAGTCCATCTCTACCTATCTAATTGTCATAACTGATCTGTAGTTACAACAGAGTCAATCTCTGATCTACCTATCTTGTCAAACACTGATCTATAGTTACAACAGGTCCATCTCTACCTATCTATGTCATACTGATCTATAGTTACTGCAGGTCCATCTCTACCTATCTATGTCAAACTGATCTGTAGTTACAACAGGTCCATCTCTACCTATCCATGTACAGAGCCTTCGGAAAGTATTCACACCCCTTGACTTTTCCCACATTTTGTGACGTTTACAGCCTTATTCTAAAATCGAATAAATAAAAAACAATCCTCATCAATCTACACACAATACTTCATAATACTGACAAAGTAAAAAACAATCTCTGCAAAATTCCACCAATCAGGCCAATATGATAGAGTGTCTAGACAGAAGCAACTCCTCAGTAAAAGGCACATGACAGCCCGCTTGGAGTTTGCCAAAAAGCACCTAAAAACTCACAGACCGTGAGAAACAAGATTTTCTGGTCTGATGAAACCAAATTTGAACTCTTTGGCCTGAATGCTAAGCATCACGTCTGGAGGAAACCTGGCACCATCCCTACGATGAAGCGTGGTGGTGGCAGCATCATGCTGTGGGGATGTTTTTCAGCAGCAGGGACTGGGAGACTAGTCAGGATCAAGGCAGGGATGAAGAGAGCAAAGTACAGAGAGATCCTTGATGAAAACCTGCTCCAGAGCGCTCAGGACCTCAGACTGGGGAGAAGGTTCACGTTCCAACAGGACAACGACCCTAAGCACACAGCCAAGACAACGTAGGAGTGGCTTCAGGACAAGTCTCTGAATGTCCTTGAGTGGCCCAGTCAGAGACCAGACTTGAACCCGATCGAACATCTCTAGAGAGACCTGAAAATAGCTGTGCAGCGACACTCCCCATCCAACCTGATAGAGCTTGAGAGGATCTGCAGAGAAGAATGGGAGAAACTCCCCAAATACAGGTCAAGTTTGTAGCGTCATACCCAAGAAGACTCGAGGCTGTAATCGCTGCCAAAAGGTGCTTCAACAAAGTACTGAGTAACGTGTCTGAATACTTATCTAAATGTGATATTTCAGTTTTTTATTTTTAAAAACTTTTGCAAGAATTTCTACAAACTTGTTTTTGCTTTGTCATTATGAGGTAATGACCGACCGACCGGTTGATCTACACCAGGGGTAGAAAGTACTGTTACTTAAATTACCTGTTACTCAGTAGAAGTAAAACTAAAAAGTAGCTTTAAAAGTATCAAGATTAGAAGTAATTTACTTTACTTTTAAAATAATAATATTGTTATTAGCTCATGTCGCTTAGTTTACCTGAACGTTGCTGCACATGACCGTTGCCATGCAATAAGCAGAAAAAGGAAGAGGGGACATTTTTATATATATTTTATATACACCTTTATTTAACCAGGTAGGCTAGTTAAGAACAAGTTCTGATTTACAACTGCGACCTGGCCAAGATAAAGAAAAGCAGTGTGACACAAACAACAACACAGAGTTACACATGGAATACACAAAACATACAGTCAATAACACAATAGAAAAGGTCTATATACAATGTGTGCAACTGAGGTCAGATAAGGGAGGTAAGGCAATAAATAGGCCATAGTGGCGAAATAATTACAATTTAGCAATTAAACACTGGAGTGATAGATGTGCAGACGATGAGTGTGCAAGTAGAGATACTGGGGTGCAAAGAGCAACAAACAAAAAAGAACAGTATGGGGATGAGGTAGTTGGATGGGCTATTTACAGATGGGCTATGTACAGGTGCAGTGATCTGTGAGCTGCTCTGACAGCTGCTGCTTAAAGCTAGTGAGGGAGATATGAGTCTCCAGCTTCAGAGATTTTTTGCGGTGGTAGCCTGACTGCCATTAGGTACCGAGATGAGATCCCCAGACCCCTTGTGAGACCATATGCTGGTGCGGTTGGCCCTGTGTTCCTCCTAATGCAAGACAATGCTAGACCTCATGTGGCTGGAGTGTGTCAGCAGTTCCTGCAAGAGGAAGGCATTGATGCTATGGACTGGCCCGCCCGTAAAAGAGAGACGTTAGTCACGGACAAGGCAGGGATGAAGAGAGCAAAGTACAGAGAGATCCTTGATGAAAACCTGCTCCAGAGCGCTCAGGACCTCAGACTGGGGAGAAGGTTCACGTTCCAACAGGACAACGACCCTAAGCACACAGCCAAGACAACGTAGGAGTGGCTTCAGGACAAGTCTCTGAATGTCCTTGAGTGGCCAGTCAGAGACCAGACTTGAACCCGACCGAACATCTCTAGAGAGACCTGAAAATAGCTGTGCGCGACCATCCCATCCAACCTGATAGAGCTTGAGAGGATCTGCAAGAGAAGAATGGGAGAAACTCCCCAAATACAGGTCAAGTTTGTAGCGTCATACCCAAGAGACTCGAGGCTGTAATCGCTGCCAAAAGGTGCTTCAACAAAGTACTGAGTAACGTGTCTGAATACTTATCTAAATGTGATTTTCAGTTTTTTATTATTTAAAAACTTTTGCAAGAATTTCTACAAACTTGTTTTTTGCTTTGTCATTATGAGGTAATGACCGACCGACCGGTTGATCTACACCAGGGTAGAAAGTACTGTTACTTAAATTACCTGTTACTCAGTAGAAGTAAAACTAAAAAGTAGCTTTAAAAGTATCAAGATTAGAAGTAATTTACTTTACTTTTAAATAATAAATATGTTATTAGCTCATGTCGCTTAGTTTACCTGAACGTTGCTGCACAATGACCGTTGCCATGCAATAAGCAGAAAAAGGAAGAGGGGACATTTTTATATATATTTTATATACACCTTTATTTAACCAGGTAGGCTAGTTAAGAACAAGTTCTGATTTACAACTGCGACCCTGGCCAAGATAAAGAAAAGCAGTGTGACACAAAACAACAACACAGAGTTACACATGGAATACACAAACATACAGTCAATAACACAATAGAAAAGGTCTATATACAATGTGTGCAAC
This sequence comes from Salvelinus sp. IW2-2015, assembly GCF_002910315.2. Lineage (NCBI taxonomy): Eukaryota > Metazoa > Chordata > Actinopteri > Salmoniformes > Salmonidae > Salvelinus > Salvelinus sp. IW2-2015. The sequence continues at coordinate 25,751,880 of NC_036854.1, read as the reverse complement.
TGAGGTCAGATAAGGGAGGTAAGGCAATAATAGGCCATAGTGGCGAAATAATTACAATTTAGCAATTAAACACTGGAGTGATAGATGTGCAGACGATGAGTGTGCAAGTAGAGATACTGGGGTGCAAAGAGCAACAAACAAAAAAGAACAGTATGGGGATGAGGTAGTTGGATGGGCTATTTACAGATGGGCTATGTACAGGTGCAGTGATCTGTGAGCTGCTCTGACAGCTGCTGCTTAAAGCTAGTGAGGAGATATGAGTCTCCAGCTTCAGAGATTTTTTGCGGTGGTAGCCTGACTGCCATTAGGTACCGAGATGAGATCCCCAGACCCCTTGTGAGACCATATGCTGGTGCGGTTGGCCCTGTGTTCCTCCTAATGCAAGACAATGCTAGACCTCATGTGGCTGGAGTGTGTCAGCAGTTCCTGCAAGAGGAAGGCATTGATGCTATGGACTGGCCCGCCCGTTCCCCAGACCTGAATCCAATTGAGCACATCTGGGACATCATCTCTCGCTCCATCCACCAACGCACGTTGCACCACAGACTGTCCAGGAGTTGGCGGATGCTTTAGTCCAGGTCTGGGAGGAGATCCTCAGGAGACCATCCGCCACCTCATCAGGAGCATGCCCAGGCGTTGCAGGGGGTCATACAGGCACGTGGAGGCCACACACACTACTGA